>NW_006921808.1:5876234-5877862 GCF_000298275.1 Orycteropus afer afer
GTTGGCTGCGATGATGGGATCAAGTATAGCAGGGATTGTGGGGCTGGCGCAGGATCGGGCAGTGTTTTGTTCTGCTGTGCATGGGGTCGCTATGAGTTGGAAACGACTCGACAGCACTTAACAACAACAACAATTTATATATAGAAAAAGAAAAGTGAGGTCAGAAAGGTTCAGTAACTTGCACAAAGTTACACAGCCAAGTAAATGGCAGAGCTGGGTTTTGATGCAAAGTGGGCACTACTGTGACTTCATAGACTATTCTCAGGTGCTATGTAACACTGTTCTCCTGGCCATCATGTATCTTCACCCAGCCCTCCAGTATTAAATTGTTAAATGACATTTTATAGAGTGGTGTCATCTCAGTCAAAAATATAGCTAAGCAAATTTTATTCTAAGTTGTCTCAGACACCAGATCTACTTCTCACCCAATGAATAATGTTTCTGAATTATTATCTTCCCATACCTCTATCTAGGAATACTATAGGCTTGACTTGTAGAATCACAATTTTATCAATGCAGAGAGGAAACTTTGCCCTATTCTTCAGAATAAAACCATTGCTGTAAACCACATAATTTAAACTGCCAGTCATCCCAATAATCAATTGCTCTTCATAAATGAGTCATCCCAAATCAATGGGAAAACAAAGGGCACTTATTCCAAGTGAAGAAAAATCATCATCTAATCCCGTGAAAATCCCAATGCAACAGTCAAGTTATCCTTCATAATTTTAATGGTTTTATCAAGTGTTTTCTTTGTATATTCTGAAAATAAGCCTAGCATGCATAAAAATTAATTATGGAGGCCTACTTTACCAAGTCAAATAACCATCTCAGAATCTATTACATGTTACACATAATCCACGGGATAGCTCAGAGCATCGTAAACTGAACTCAGCCAACTCATTTACTAAAAGTTTGTGTCTCAAACACACAAAAAAGAATAATTCATTTTTGCATTTCAAGTGTATTAAACAATATATTCCTTTGCTGAAAATGTAGCTTAGTTGACTTAATGTAATATTATCTGGTAACATTCCATCTTTATTTTCAAGTAAATTAAATATACTATTGTCTTTTGAAAGAGGTTAAAAAGACAATTTCTTTTCATGGGTCTGTAATTGGAAAGGTCTTGGCTATCACCTCATCTAATACACAGTTCAGATTGGATAACTGAGTAGCAGAAAAGGGTTATGGTTTCCCAAAGTTGCATATCTGATTGATGTCAAAATCAGAACAAGGATATGACCACCAGTTTAATATTTTTGTTCTCCTCTCATTTTATCATTTACTGCCTGATAGAAAAGGATGAATGATAAAAAAATATTCATTCATTCAGTTTTATTATTATTTTTTCTTTATAGAAAAGTGTATCTTTATCCTTACTATACCAAAGGGTGTTAAAAGTTAAGTTTTTGGCAAAATTATTTCAAAAAAATTTGTGATTCCTACACAGAAAAGCAAAAATAATAATTATTGTTATATATTCTTTATTCAACAAAGGGAGTATTTCAAAATATTGTTTAGGAATCTTCACAAATTTTCCTTCTGCTGAAGAAATAGTTGATGGTATCATCATTTCCTAGACAAGAAAGTGAAAACCAAAATTAAGTGACTTTATGAGAAAGAAA
>NW_006921808.1:5880267-5881267 GCF_000298275.1 Orycteropus afer afer
AACCAAGTGAGTGCCTCCAGTGGGGCATCCGTTTGTTGAAACATCTCAATGGGTATTCCATCAATTCCTGGAGCCTTCTTCTTCACCAATTCCTTCAGTGCAAGCTTCAACTTCTTCCTTCAGTACCATTGGTTCTTGATCATATGCCACCTCCTGAAATGGATGAAGATTGACTAATTCTTTTTGGTACAGTGATTCTGTATAATCCATCATCTTTTGATGTCTCTTGCATCATTCAATATTTTGCCCATGGAATCTTTCAATATTGCAACTTGAGGCTTACATTTTTCTTCAGTTCTTTCAGCTTGAGAAATGCTGAGCATGTTCTTCCCTTTTGGTTCTGTAACTCCAAGTCTTTGCATATTTCATTATTTGTAATTGGCTTTGTCTCCTCAAGCTGCTCTTTGAAATCTTCGGTTCAGCTCTTTTATCTTGTCATTTATTCCATTTGCTTTAGCTACTCTCCACTCAAGGGCAAGTTTCAGAGTCTCTTCTGTCTTCCATTTGGGTCTTTTTTTCTTTTCTCATCTTTTTAATGACCTCTTGCTTTCTTCATGGGTGATGTTCTTGATGTCATCCCACAATTCTTCTGGCTTTCAGTCATTGGTGTTCAATTCATGAGATTTATTCTTTAGATGGTCTCTAAATTCAGGAGGGATATATTCAAGATCATATTGTGGTCTCTTGGACTTTTTTTTAACTGTCTTTAACTTCAAGTTGAACTTGCATGTGAGCAGTTGATGGTCTGTTCCATATTCAGCTCCTGGCCTGGTTTTGGTTGAAGATGTTCAGCTTTTCCATCACCTCTTACCACAGATGTAGTAAATGATTCCTGTGTATTCTATCTGGTGAAGTCCATGTGTATAACCTCCATTTGTGTCATTGAAAAAAGGTATTTGCAATGAATAAATCGTTGGTCTTGCAAAATTCTATCATGCAATTTCCAGCATCATTTCTGTCACCAAGGCCAAATTTTCCAACTACCAGTGATTCTTCTTTG
>NW_006921808.1:5883612-5884742 GCF_000298275.1 Orycteropus afer afer
GAAAATTTGGTGGATAGTATGGAGAAATTTTCTTCACAATGATAAATAAGCATCAGTCAAATACCTTTTTAAGGTAATAATCATTATTCCTGTTATTATTCAGTGTTTATCAAGAGAGTTCAATGTTTATTTTAGATCCTATTTAAAAGAGAATTTGATACAGTTTCTGCCCAATGACTCTCCAACATTTGCATGACAGTTGAAATGGAAATATAGACTTCAGCTAGTTAGAAATATCTTGGGGTACGTTAAGCAGCACACCAAAATACCCCATACACCCAGTGTCAGGTTTCCATATTCCAGCAGAGTAGCCAGCCCATCTCTTTACAGGTCTGGATTTCTGCACCACAGCCTTTGCCTTTGGTATCCCTCAAGACAAGTATCCCTCTAACCAGTGAAATGGGTTTAGGTAGGAAGGAAACAATACTGATGGACATGCGAGAGATGTGTGCAGATTAAGGCACACTAACCAGAAGGCTGGCGGTTCAAACCCACCAGCCACTCCTCGGAAGGAAGGTTGGGCAATCCTACTTCCGTAGTGATACTGCCTCGGAAACCCAAGGAGGGGTCGCTATGAGTCGGGGCTGACTCAACGGCAAATAACAACGACAACAACAATCATTATTATGAGAGAATAAAACAAACCAAAACCAAACCCCCTACTGTCAAGTCAATTCCGACACCTTGTGACCCCCATTAGGTTTCTGGATGGTAAATCTTTACAGAAGTAGATTGCCCAGTCTTGCTTCAGCAAAGAGGCTGGTAGGTTTGAACCACCATCCTTCTGATTAGCAGTCAGATAACCTAGGCACTGTGCTACCCAAGCTCTTTAGCAACCCAAGAAACTTAGAGTAAATGGACTATTTAAGGAATCTTCTGAGGTATAGGTAGAGTTATTAATAGGAAATGCTCCTTCTGAAGTGTTTTGGTACAAGCAAAGGAATTAGAATAGGAAGAGGTTTCCTATACTTTGGTTCTAGAGAGTTCATGTGCTGGCTATAAACTGAAATTGTTTGCTTTTAAAATGTGGTGTTTTCAAAAGGCTTCAGATTTAGAGGAGGGGATTGAGGAGTAGAGGTTTCATCATTTTCAATTTGTGAAGTCAGGTGCCATAGACTGCTATGTATTTT
>NW_006921809.1:0-594 GCF_000298275.1 Orycteropus afer afer
TGCAAATATTTAAATTTTTGGAATCTTTTAATAGCTGCCATGTGCATTCCATTCATATTTTATACTAGTATCTAGTGGAAGAGTCTTATTCTTTCTTACCCATGATTTTATTTTAATTTTAAAACAATAATTAAAAACATTAAGCAATTTTAATATTTGTTTTGTGGAATGCCTTGTACATTGTAGTGTATGTTAGTTAAACAGAATTTAGCTAAGTCATATAGAGTAAACATTAAATTGTTACTTAAGTTATTAAATTTATTCAGCTAAATTAAATGATGCAACTGTGACCCCATTGATAAAAAAAAAAAAAAAAATGTGAGTGTATCCCATTTGATGGGCCCTATTTGAGAATGCTGCAGCTGTGTAACTTAAGGTTCATTACAATGCTCAGGGTTGAATGAGGGAATATCATCCCAAACACTAGGCAAATGATCTAGAAGTCTCAACTTCAGCCACACTGATGCAGATCTCATGCTTTATACCAATCATCTTGACAATGAAAATGGAGTAAGGAGGAAAGGCAGATATTCTCTGACTAATTTTGCAATGCAGAATTGTTCCTTTTTTTCCCTCAGGAAATCTCCAAGATTT
>NW_006921809.1:2654-7034 GCF_000298275.1 Orycteropus afer afer
AAAAAAAAAAAGAAAAACTCACTGTCATCTGACTCATAGCGACCCCTCCTTGGGTTTCTGAAGCAGTATCTCTACAGAAGTAGATTGCCCAGTCTTCTTTCCGAGGAGTAGCTAGTGGGTTTGAGCTGCCAGCCTTCTGGTTAACAGTCAAATGCCTTAGGTACCATGCCACCAGACCTTCTTAAGAACAATAGAGGTGGCTATATGTAAGAGAAAGACACATAATAAATAAAATAATTATATGAACTTCTACTTTATTATTCTTATTTAGGAAAAGTCTGTAAAATTATTTTGGAAATATATACATTTACTTGGCAAACAGACTTTTGCATAATTCAAAGCTTCTGAATGACATTTGATTCTCTGCAAATGTATGTATTCATGTACTCATTTCTATGTTGTGTGAGAGAGATACAGTATATACATATTACATATTACTATATATGTATGTGCATATGTGCATATATATATTATATATATATATACATATATATGTATATGCATACAGTCATAAAACCAAGGCATAGTCTCTCTGTAAATGTTTTCCTAAATGCATACTTGAGTGCATAGTAGTTTATACCCAGGTCTGACAAAAAAATTTTAATTTTGGGGGTATTTTCATTAGAAGAGAAGAATCATTTTTAAAATTCTAATAGAATAATCTTCCCCATGTATCATAAGGTCATACTAATTTTCATACCCTGGCCAGTACAAATGGCTAAAAGTTGGGTACAAACCAATCAATTAGTGATTTGAATACACTCAGAGAGACCTTGAAAGAAAGACCTTGTGATCTACTTCCAAAATGTCACAGCCACTGAAATCTTAGAGAGTATACAATTCTACTATGAAACCCATAGGGTCACCATGAGTCAGAATCAACTTGATGACAGCTGGACTTTTTGATCAGTGTATGGAGACATTATAATCAGAAATTGAAGCACCCTTAGTGTCACTTTTATGAATGTGCTCTTATAAACAGCCGGTCTAGATGGCCATATATACAGAAATATTTAAGGGGAATAGAGAGACTGTTTCCTCAACACTGAACATTGTATGTGGTTCCATTTTCAATAATTCACTGTTTTAATTTGAAGCATTTTTGCTTTGTTTAGCTTTCTTTGGTTTGTCAGAATGCTTTACTCTATAAAGCAAAGAACATGGTTATAAGGAAATTAAGGGAAAATGGGGTCAGGTAAGGTTTACTAGGGAAGAAAGACTTTCAGCAGAGGTGCTATATTGAACTATATAATTTGACAAAGCACAACATTGATTCTAGATTCAACAGGAGAGAAGATGCCAACAGCAAATGCCTTTTATTTCAGAGTTTTGTTTAGGACCTGCCCCTCTATAAGGTGACTGAAATGACCACAAAGTCAAGCTAACATGGCATTTATACTATGCTAATATAAAATTTACACACCAAATGCTAAAACCAAAGATGAAGAAATTGAAGATTTTTACCAATTTCTGTAATCTGAAATTGGTTAAACACAAATCAAGATGCATTGATAATTACTGGTGATTGGAATGAGAAAGTTGGAAACAAAATAGAAATATCAGTAGTTAGAAAACATGGCCTTTGTGATAGAAACCGACACCAGAGACTGCAAGAGGAAATTTCATAAGACCAATAACGCAACCATTTCAAATACTTTTTCCAACAACATAGATGGCCAATATACACATTGCCCTATCTAGATGGAATATACAGGAATCAAATTGACTCCTTCTGTGGAAAGATATAATGGAGAAGCTCAATATCATCTCTCAGAACAAGAACAGAGACCAATTTTCTTTCAAGAACAAACCATCAATTGCTCATATGAAAATTCAAGTTGAAGCTGAAGAAAATAAAACAAGTCCACAAGAGTAAAAGTGTGACCTTGTGTACACCCCACCTGAATTTACAGACCATCTCAATAACAGATTTGACAAACAGAACACTAATATGACCAAAGACCAGACCAATGTGGGATGATTTCAAGCACATCATATACAAAGAAAGTAAAAGTTCATTAAAAAGACAGGGGGGAAAATAAAGAAAAGACCAAAATAGATGTCAGAAAAGACTCTGCACCTTACTTTTGAACACAGAGTAGCTATAGTAAGTATAGGAAATGATGGGTTTAGCAGAATATTTCAATGGATAGTTCAAAAAGGTAAAGTAAAGCATTATAATGAAATATGCAAAGACTCTGAGGTAGAAAACCTATAAGGAAGAACACAATTAGCATTTCTCAAGTTGAAATAACTGAAGAAAATACAAGTCTCAAATTGCAATATTGAATATTGAATATGGGCAAAATACAGAAGGAGGCAGGAAGTATCAAAAGATGATGAAAGGAACTGGTAAGTGTTCAACCATTTCAGGAGGTAGCATTTGATCAAGAACCAACAGCACTGAAGAAAGAAGTTGAAGCTACATTTAACACTGGTGAAAAGCAAGGCTCCAGGAGTTGATGGAATAACATTTCAACAAATGGATGCAATGCTAGAAGTGATCACTTGTCTATGCCAAGAGATTTAAAAGACAGGTAAATGGCCAATTCACTGAAAGAGAGCCATATCTGTACCCATTCAAAAGAACAGTAAGCCAATAGAATGTGGAAAGTATAGAACAATATCATTAATATACAATATAAGTAATATTAATTCTTTCCTGAAAATAATTTAAAAATAATTGCAGCAGTACATCAATAGGAAACTGCCAGGAATTCAAGATTCAGAAGAGGATGTGGAACAAAGGATATATCATACGTGATATCAGTTGGATGTTGGCTGAAAGCAGAAGCCATCAAAAGATCTTTAGTTGTGTTTCATTGACTATGCAATCCACTCAACTGTATGGATAATAACAAATTATGCATAACATTATGAAGAATGGAAGTTCAAGAAGACTTCATTGTGCTCAGGTGGAACTTGTACATAGACCAAGAAGCAGTTATTCAAACACAACAAGGGAATATTGTGTGGTTTAAAATGAGGAAAGGTGTATCATTGTCATATCCTTTCACCATACTTATTCAATCTGTATAGTGATCAAATAATCTGAGAATATGAACTATATGAACTACACATGGCATCAGAATAGGAAGAAGACTCACTAACATCTTATGATATGCAAATGGCACAATCTTGCTTGCTAAAAGTGAAGAGGACTTGAAGCACTTACTGATGAAAATCAACAATTTCAGTAAGGATTGCACCTCAACATAAGGCAGCACATAAAACAAAAAATCTCACAATTGTATCAATAAGCAACATCATGATAATTGTGAAAGACTGACATTATCTAAGATTTCATTATACTTGGATCCACAATCAACAGTCATTGAACGATGTATTGCATTGGACAGTTGCAAAAGATATCCTTAAAGTGCTAACAAGCAAAGATGTCACTTTGAGGATTCAAGTGAACCTGACTCAAGTCATGTTATTTTCTGTTGTCTCATATGTATGCAAAAGCTGCACAATGAATGAGGAACACTGAAGAAAAACTGAAGCTTTGAATTGTGGTGTTGATGAAGAAAACTGAATATACCACAGCCTGGTAGAAGAATGAACAAATCTGGCTTGCTGGAAGTACAGTTAAATGCTCTTTAGAAGCAAGGATAGTGAGAATTTATCTCACTAACTTTGGATATATTATCAAGAGGGACTTGTCCATGCAGGAGGACATCATACTTGGTAAAGTCATGGATCAGTGAAAAAGAGGAAGACCTTTAATGAGATGAATTGCTACAATGGCCACAAAAATAGGCTCAAGCACAGCAACAATTATGAGAATGGTGCAGGACTAGGTAGTCAGTACCAACTTGACAGCACCAAATAACAAGATGGAATTTGCTAATAAGCTATTAGCATATACAGAATAGCCTCAAGATATGCACATCCTTTATTAAGTTCAACAAACAAGAAATTTAACAGTGAAAATATGCACCTCTACTTGCAAATTTTTCTGTTACAACTGGCTGCAAGCCTCACAATAGTTTTCAAGTAACATCAGCTGATGAATGGATCTTAGAAACACACACATATGAAAAGGTATAAAACCATATTATGGATTACTTTGTAGTCATCAAAGTGTTACAATTTTATAACCAGTTTAAGAAGGATTAAATCCACCCATCAGTCTACTGCAAAAGAATTCTAATAACAAGTGAAAGTGTACACTGGCAGGACACATTTGAAAGCAGTCACTAAATAGCACTATCTTGGCAGCACACTATCAAAGGATGCATTTACAGACCAAGAATTCTGAAGCTGTCAATGAATTCATCCTGGCTTTTATCAAACATTAGAAAGATGAGGACATGAGCCATTAAGAATGTGGCCATATTTTAATGGAAATTGTACCACAGGATTATTCTTGAGTGG
>NW_006921809.1:7264-8145 GCF_000298275.1 Orycteropus afer afer
TCGAGTCGGCCCCGACTCATAGTGATCCCTCCTTGGGTTTCCGAGGCAGTATCACTACGGAAGTAGGATTGCTCAACCTTCCTTCCGAGGAGTGGCTGGTGGGTTTGAACCGCCTGCCTTCTGGTTAGCAGTCAAGTGCCTTAGCCACTATATATCCTGCTTAATCTGGACATCTCATAATGCCGCTGAATCTAATGTGCAATTTACATTTCCTATGCAAGGATCCTTTTTGAGACTTCTTATCTGGAGCAACTGATCTGCAATCCACTCTTTTGTTTGGAAGTCTGATGGAGTGACTCAACATGCATCTAGGAGACCATCTGCTTTTTCTGAGTTATGCAGCAAATTTAAACTTTAATTTGAAAACTTCATCTGGAATACCACCTTTACAGCAACTCTGAATTCCTCATACTCCCACAACTAGAATACAATCACTGTTCCATTGTCTAACCACCATCTATGGGGAAGGTAAGGATTGCTCAGGAAGACTTTGCAGATTCATTCTAGCTTTCCAAGCATCTGTCCAAGAAACAGTTTGAGAGCTCCGGTAAGATGGCGGAATAGGCAGAAAGACTGCACAGACCATCTTCAATAACGAAAAGGGGAATCAATTAACACAAACACAGAAGATAATCCTGGACCCTTAAGCCTTGAAGGGAAGGATATAGAAGTGGACTAAACCCCAACTAGAAGAAGAATTTGCATGAAAATACCAAAAAAGGAGACAGACTGAGCTGTGGTCTGGCAGCAATGATCCTGAGTGATCTTGACGGCACAGACATCTTGGAGAGTGCTGAGTGGTGGTAGGACCTCAGAATTAATCTAAAAATCAGCCCTGCTAGCCAGGGATTGCACAAAAGACTGCTCTGGTGGCTGGGGAA
>NW_006921809.1:8666-9287 GCF_000298275.1 Orycteropus afer afer
TACTATTATTCTTTATTCTTCAGCACCTTCATTGCTGAGGTTCTAGTTTTCAGCTTTTTTTCTTTTCCCTGTTCCTGGTTGCAATTTTTTTTTCTCTTTTTCTCATGGTTAACCTCATTCCTTCTTTTTCTTTTAGCATGTTTCTTATTTTTCTTCATTATTCTCCTTCTCTACCTTTTTTCTCTTATTGCCCTATCCCCAGATATTGCAGGTTTGCTTGTTTTTTTTTCTTCTTTTTTTGGTTACTATACCTGTGTGATTACATGGTGTATTTTTGTCCATGTGCTTTCAGTTTTTTTTATGGTTATGCAATTGTAACTTCTGTCTAACTGAGTGGGAGACAGCAAAAGTCCCCACAAGACACAACTACACCCACACTTCCTGCAACTTCACTTACTGACCAAGAGCCACTACCACCTTCTCCACCAAAAGGCCAATGATAAAATAAAATCACCAAGGAGAGCCTGAATAAACTTTGGCTGCTCTTCACAAACAGTTAACAGAGATCTAAATACAACAATGCCATGATGGCTCAGAGAAAAAAAAGACCATCACAGTCCACACAAAGAAGCAAGATAAAGTGGTAGAAACAAAGGAGCAGGATACAGATCCAGAACACCT
>NW_006921809.1:11667-26316 GCF_000298275.1 Orycteropus afer afer
ACAATCATGGGAGAAAGAAGGGCTGCTTATGCACAGGGAGACAGCTCAGGGGCAGGAGTGCATGGAGGGATGGACACTGGGAAGAGGTAACTATCGGGAGGAAGTGGGAGGGGAACTGTTGCATTGTGGTAAATTGTGGTCAATGTCATGAGACAAAGTGTACGTGAACTCCTGTATGGAAAGTGAATTTGCTCTGTAAATTTTCACTCAAATCACAAAAAAGAAAGAAAGAAAGAAACAGTTTAAATAGTCCAAATTCTTGAAAGAAGTTACTAAACTGGGGGCACAGTCTGTCTTCCTTCCAGCCTTATAATCACCTCTCCACCATGTGAAAAGTTAGATAGTCACTTCTCATGATCATTCAAGATAAACCTTCATTATTCCTTTAAATAGTGGAAGATTCTTCACCTTTCTTTCACCTTAGTCACTATCCTGGAAGCTTTGGAACTTTTCCAGATTCTTCTCACCGTAATCTGTTCAGACTCTCATGGTGATGCAGCTATGAATTGACCTCAGGTGATGCAGCAAATCTAATATGCATATGCATGCATTACCTCTTTCATATGTATATTAAACCACTCATCATGTTGTGATGGCATTTTGTTCAGGAGCTTCATTGTCCTGCAAATGACCAGATTCCTTGACATCTAGGACCATGCCTCAGTTCTCACTTTATGAGGATGAATTTTATATTCTTTCCAAGTGTAAATATTCATTAACCTAGATTAGGAGTCACACACACTACCTGCCTGTTTCACGTAATAATACTGATCTTGTGAGTACTGAATCACTGGACTTGCCTCAGTTTCATCAACAAAAGTTTATTCCAAGACCTCACAAATTCAGTCATTGACTTATCCAGAACACAGCTTATCTATAAAATCACTACATGAGACAAAACCAAAAATAGAGGGAAGGAGTACACAGATATAAGCGAGTGCTAGTAAGAAGCTAAGTTGAATCTGGTACTGATACACCTTTGTGCACAAAGACAATATAGTTAGTTTTTTTTTAAAATCAATGAATGCAATTGCTTGTTGCATCATTTGTATTAATACAGTATTGTTTCTCTCATGTGCATTTTAAGGTAACAACATGCAATGCATTTCATTAGGTTAAAGTGTGCTGACATTAATGTAATGGCTGATAGCATCTCTAATTTGAGAGTCTACTATAGAGTTACTTTTTTGTGTGCTTTTTCCTCAGTAACCAAAACAGGGCTATAGAATATCTGTGGGATAGTGCTCCACTCAGGCAAGAATTCATCCCTCTGGCCTAATACATTTTTTATTGGCTACAGGAGTACTAAACAAAACATAGCATCCTTGCCACTTCTTTCCAGGAAGCAACACTATACTGTCTTTAGTTGTGCAAAGACATCTTCCAGGGTTTCAGTACTAATTAAGTTAATAGTAAAAGAGAGGATACAGAGAACAAATAGGTCTGGGTACATTGTAATGTAAAATAAAGAGTTGAATGTCTCACAATTTTGAAAGAACACATTTTTGCACTTCTGCCTAGAACTTATTACAAAGAAAGGAGAGAATATTCTAGCATTTGCCTACATAAGATTTATGATCCTAACAAGTTATCAGAATGGATGTTGTTCTGTGAGTAGCGGTTTCAAAATTGTTACAGCTCCTGCAGTGCTGGGACTCCGTATTTGTAGTTCTCTGTGACACCATGTAACACACAATTAGGTACTCAGAAAAAAATTTGAAGACGAAATGGCATAGCCCAAAGCAGCAGGATATTTTTGTGATGCACCTATTATGTTTACCTGAGAACTTTCTAAATAATGGAGATTTTTCCTGGGCATAAAAATGCACACTAGTCTTTCAGATTTACAATAAGTTTCAATGAGCAATGAACTCCATGGCTATTTCATCTTCTTAGCTTCAAAAAATAAAGAAAAATAAGAAGAGGGAAATGTACAACTGAATAGACACTATTTTCCTTCTCATAGAAAATATGGAAATCTCCATTATTGCTATGGAGACTTTTAAAACTACCTCGAGCAACACTTACTTGTGAACATAGATTATATGTAAGGCTACATTAGACACATGTTTACGGGAAGCGTTGCCCCTGCCTTTCTAACCCCTAAATATGATTAAAAACAAACAAAAGAAACCAGACAGTATATGATAAAAGCAATTAGTAGTGTAGGTAATTATGGAAGATGAGATAAGGGAATAATTAGAGCTAGTTCCATGTGTTCAGAGAAGTTTATTTATAGAGAAGCTGGAATTCATTTTGGTTATTCATAGAGGACACATAGCAAAGATTGGGACAGGACCTGGCAGGGTTTCCTTCTGATGTAAATGAAGTTCTGATGAGTCAAAACTGACTCAATGACACTTAAAAACAACAACAGTATAAGAGAACATATCCAGGAAGGTGTTCTTATGTATCAGAGGTGGTGTTGTTGTTTGGTGCCGTCGTTGAGTCACAGCAACCCTATGTACAACAGGATGAAACCCTGCCCAGTCCCGCACCAGCCTCACAGTCCTTGCAGTATCTGAGCTCATCACTGTAGCTATTCTGTCAGTCCATCTCGTTGAGGACCATCCCCTTTTTCAATGACCCTCCACTTTACCAACCGTGATATCATCCTCCAGGGAATGTGCCCTTCTGACAACATGACCAAAATAGGTGAGACAAAGTCTGGCCATTCTCTCTTCCAAGGAGCATTTCTGCTGCACTTCATCCAGGACAGATTTGTTCATTCTTCTGGCAATCCATGGTACTTTCAGTATTCTTCACCAACACCACAGCTCAAAAACATCAACTCTTCTTTGGTCTTCCCTATACATTGTCCAGCTTTCACATATATATGAGGCAATTGAAAACACCATGGCTTGGGTTAGGCACACTTTAGACTTCAAAGAGACATCTTTGCTCTAGCACTTTAAAGAAGACTTTTGAAGTAGATTCGCCCAGGGCAATACATAGTCTAATGTCTTGACTGCTGCTTCCATTAGTATTGATTGTGGAACCAAGTAATATGAAACCTTTGACAGCTTCAATTGTTTCTACATTTATCATGAGGATCTTTATTGGTCCAGTTGTATTTTTGTTTTCTTTATGTCTAGTAGTAATCCATATTGTGGATCTCTGGTAGCATAGTGCCTAAGGCACTTGACTGCTAACCAGAAGGCTGGCAGTTCAAACCCACCAGTCACTACTTGGAAGGAAGATGGGGCAATCTACTTCTGTAGTGATACTGCCTCAGAAACCCAAGGAGGGGTTGCTATGAGTCAGGTCTGATCTGACAGCATATAACAACAACAACAATCTCTATTGCAGTTCTCAATCTTCATCAGTAAGCGCTTCAAGACATCTTCATTTTCAGCAAGTTAACTTGTGCCCTCTGTATACCATAGGTTGTTAATAAGTCTTCCTCCAATCCTGATGCCACAGTCTTCTTCATAAAGTTCAGCTTCATGGATTATTTCCTCAGCATACAGATTGAATAAGTATGGTGAGAGGATACAACCCTGACACACTCCCTACTTGATTTGAAACCACACAATATCCCCTTGTTCTGTCTGAACACAGCCTCCTGGTGTATGTACAGGTTCCTCATGAGCACAATTAAGTGGTCTGGAATTCCCATTCTTCTCAATGTTATCCATAATTTGTTATGATCCACACAGTCTACTGCCTTTGTATAGTCAATAAAACACAAGTAAATGTCTTTCTGCTATTCCTTGCTTTCAGCCAAGATCCATTTGACATCAGCAATAATATCCTTCATTCCATGTCTTCTTCTGAATCCAGGTTACATTTCTGGAAATTCCCTGTCAATATATAGCTGCAACCTTTTTTGAATTATCTTCAGCAGGATTTTATTTGCATGTGATATTAATGATATTGTTTAATAATTTCCACAGTCTGTTGGATCACTTTTCTTTGGAATGAGTACAAATATGGATCTTTTCCAGTCAGTTAGCCAGGTAGCTCTCTTCTAGATTTCTTGCATTACAAATACGGGCCTCCACAGTGGCATCCATTTGTTGAAACATCTCAGTGGGAATTCCATCAGTTCCTGGAGCCTTGTTTTTCACCAATTACTTCAGTGCAGCTATGACTTCTCCCTTCAATACCATTAGTTCTTGATCATATGCCACCTCTGAAATAGATGAACATCAACAAGTTCTTTGTGATAGAGTGATGTGTATTCCTTTAATCTTCTTTTGATGTATCCTGCATCATTCAATATTTTGACTATAGAATCTATGAATATTGCAACTTAAAGCTTGAAATTTTTCTTCAGTTCCCTCAGCTTGAGAAATGTTGAGCATGTTCTTCTCTTTTGGTTTTCTAACTTCAGGTCTTTGCATGTTTTATTATAATAACTGACTTTGTCTTCTCGAGAAGCTCTTGGAAATCTTTTATTCAGCTCTTTTATCTTGTCATCTCTTCTATTTGCTTTAGCTACTCTCTATTCAAGAGCAAGTTTCAGAGTCTTTTCTGACACTCATTTTGGTATTTTTTCCTTTCCTGTCTTTTTAATGACCTTTTGATTTCTTCACAGATGATGTTCTTCATGTCATCCCACAATTCTGGTTTTCGGTCATTGATGTTCAATGTGCCAAATCTATTTTTTGGATGGTCTTATTCAGGTGGGATACAATCAAGGTCATATTTTGGTACTCACAGACTTGTTCAGTTGTCCTCAGCTTCCACTTGAACTTGCATATGAGCAGTTGATGGTCTGTTCCACAGTCAGCTCCTGGCTTTTTGGCTCAAGAAATTGAGCTTCTCTAATGCCTCTTTCCAGAGATGTAGTTGATGTGATTCCTGCGTATTCCACCTGGCTAAGTCCATGTGTATAGCAGCCATTTATGTTGTTGAAAAAAGGTATTTGCAATGAATAACTCATTGGTCTTGCAAAATTTATCAGGTAATCTCTGGCATCATTTCTATCACAAAGGCCACGTTTTTCAACTACTAGTGATTCTTCTTTGTTTCCAACTTTTACATTCCAATCACCAGTAATAATCAACACATCCTGATTGCATGTTTGGTCAATTTTAGACTGCAGAAGTTGGCAAAAATCTTCAATAGCCTGGTCTTTGGCTTTTGTGGTGGGTGTGTAAATTTGAATAATAATAATAATAATAACAGTTCTTCCTTGTAGCCATATGATTGTTATCCTACCACTGACAGCACTGTACTTCAGGATAGATCTTGAAACATTTTTTTGTGATGATGAATGCCACATCATTCCTCTTCAATTTGTCATTCCTGACATAGTAGACTGTATGGTTGTCTGATTCAAAATGGCCAAAACCAGTCTATTTCAGCTCACTAATGACTAAGATATTGATCTTTAATGTGCTCCATTTCATTTTTGACAACTTCCAATTTTCCTAGATTCATACTTAGATTCATACTAGATTCCTAGATTCATACTAGATTCATATATTCCATGTTCTGATTATTAATGGATGTTTGCAGCTGTTCCTTCTCATTTTGACTCATGCCACATCAGCAAATTGATGTCCTGAAAGCTTTACTCCATCCAAGTCATTAAGGTCAACTATGGCTTGAGAAGGCAATTCTTCCCCAGTCGTATTTTGAGTGCCTCCTGAACTAAGTAAGGAACTCTGGTGGTACAGTTCCTAAGGTATTTGACTGCTAACCAGAAGTTTGATGGTTCAAACCCACCAGCCACCCTGCAAGAGGAAGATGGGGCAATCTACTTCTGTAAAGATTTACTGCCTTGGAAACCCAATAGGTCACAATGAGTTGGAATTGACTCGATGGCAGTGGGTTTGTTTTGGTTTTGGTTCCGACCTGAGTGGCTCATCTTCCAGCACTATATCACACAATGTTTCAAGACTATCCATAAAGTTTTCTAGTAATATATGAGGCAGTGTTTCAGTGCTATCCATAAGAATTTTACCGGCCAATTCTTTGAGAAGTGGAGGGCTCCTCCCTTTTTCTGAGTCTGTCTTAGACTGGAAGCCCTGCTGAAGTCTGTATCAGAGGTAAAGCGAACCAAACCCACTATCGTCAAGTCAATTTCAACTCCTAGTGACCCCTTTGGGTTTCTGAGGCAATATATCTTTACAGAAGTAGATTGCCCAGTCTTCCTTCCACTGTACCAGAGGTAGGCAGGAATAATAATAATTCCCTTCTTTTTAAAATAGTTTTCTAATTTCAAAATATGCTTATATTGACACATCCTATGAGAGAACAAATATATAATTTATATATCTGTAAAATGAATAGTTATAATGACTATATATGTTCATTTTATAAGTTATGATGATAGTTGTTTTTTATGTGTGTGTGTGTGTGTGTGTGTATACCAAACCAAAACAAACCCACTGTCATCGAGTCAGATCTGACCCATAGCCACTCCTCCTTGGGTTTCCAAGGCAATAGGCAGTATCACTACTGAAGTAGATTGCCCAACCTTCCTTCTGAGGAGTGGCTGGTGGGTTTGAACCACCAGCCTTCTAGTTAACAGTCAAATGCCTTAGTCATATATGCTGGACCCAGGTTTTGAATGAGATCTAATCCTAAATGAATTAGTCTTTAAATTGAATTTGTAGGTAAGTCAGTAAAAGTGCATAAGGTCCTCATTTAACCTTACTTTAGTGGCATAGTGCATAAGGCATTTGGCTGCTAACCAGAAGGTCAGTGGTTCAAACCCACCAACTTCTCCGAGGGAATAAGATGAGGCAATCTACTTCTGTAAAGATTTACAGCCTTGGCAACACAATGGGGGTTGCTATGAGTTGAAAATGACTCGATGACAGTGTTTTTTTTTTTTTTATTGTTGTTGG
This sequence comes from Orycteropus afer afer, assembly GCF_000298275.1. Lineage (NCBI taxonomy): Eukaryota > Metazoa > Chordata > Mammalia > Tubulidentata > Orycteropodidae > Orycteropus > Orycteropus afer. The sequence goes on from NW_006921809.1 coordinate 18,471, forward strand.
GGGGAAGGGGAAAGGAGTTGTTGTGGTTGTTACGTGCAGTCGGGTCAGACCTGACTCATAGTCACCCCTCCTTGGGTATCACTACGGAAGTAGATTGCCCAATCTTCCTTCCGAGGAGTGGCTGATGGGTTTGAACCGCTACCCTTCTGGTTAGCAGTCAGTGCCTTAGGAACTACAAATAGTGCATGAAAAAGCTCAAAGCCTCATCAGTGATTAAAAAGTTACATGTGCAGCAAGTGAATGTGATTGTTACGAAGAATTTCTTGTGAGCAGAGGTTGGTTTAACAGTTTCAAAGGGAGGGCAATTTTACATAACATTTAAATTGGACATTCATAACTCAGAGACTTGAAGTTTTCAGGGTAGGAAGAAGTAATCCCAAATTTATATTCTGAAGGCAGAATATTAAATTTTAATTTCAGATCCATTAGTTTACCAGTTATCTCTCCCCGGAAACATTATGTCTTATCCATTAGCCTCAGTTTGACTATTTGTGGGCGGTGGCGGGGGAGCAAACCTACTGCCATCTAGCAGATTCCAACTCATAGCAACCTCCATTGGGTTTCTGAGGTGATACATTTTGCCAGAAGTAGATTGTCCCATCTTCTTTCCCCAGAGCACGTAGTGGGTTTGAACCACCATCCTTCTGGTTAACAGTCAAACGCCTTAGGCACTCTGTCACCAGAGCTCCTTATCTATAAAAAGTGGATGGTAGTAACTAAATTCATGGTGTTGTGGGAGGATCAGAAGAAATTCTAGGCTAGGAAAAATAAATGCTGACAGAAAAATATGAACCAAGAAGATATTAGCTTCTTTGTGATCTTTGGTATTGATTGGTTTATACATTGATTCAACTAATTATATATTCATTCACTCCTAAAACATTTATTACTTGATTAATGCCTGACATTGTTCTGTTATTGTTATTGTTATGTGCTGTGGAGTCCTCTCTGACTCATAATGACCCCTCCTTGGGTTTCCAAGGTAGTATCGCTACAGAAGTTGATTGCCCAATCTTCACTCCAAGGAGTGCTTGGTGGGTGTGAACCGCCAAACTTCTGGTTAGCAGTCAATTGCCTTAGGCACCACATTGTCCTGTTGTTGTTGTTATGTGTCTTCGAGTCTGATCCGACTCATAGCAACCCCTCCTTGGGTTTCCGAGGCAGTGTCACTACAGAAATAGATTGTCCCATCTTCCTTCCAAGGATTGGCTGGTGGGTTTGAACCACCAGCCTTTTGGTTAGCAGTCAAGTGCCTTAGGCACTACGCTACCACAGCTCCCCCACATTGTTCTAGGAACTAAATATTCAAAGCTGATTCAGACAAATTCTGTCCTCTAAGAAACTTTCATTCTATGGAGAACATACTCTTTTCCACATTTTTTGTTCTTGTACTCTGAATGCTTCTTTTTCTTCCTATTTTGGATATTTAGTTCCAGCCTCAGATATGACTTATTGGTCCAGTGAATCCATCCAGGTCTCCTATGGTACAATTCAGATATGAATAATTTCTGTAGCTGAGTTTGCTATGATGAAATATGTTTATTTCATTGACACAAAAAGTTTTATAGCCTTAGACCTCATGATATCACATTCCCATGCCCAGTGACCAGGGAAGTATCCCAAACCAATAAAGAAAAGTTTTCTTCCCAAAAGAAGTAGGAATCAGCATCAGTGTATAGACTGACTTAAAAACTAATTTAAAAAAAAAAACTTTAAACATGTTTTATTGAAGCTATTCAACATAAAAAGGAAAAGTGTTACCCTGAGAGAACTGAAATCAGAATAGCTCATGACTTCTCCTCAGAAACAATAAAATTTAAGTAATTATAGTTGGAAACCTAGTCAAAAGTGTACACAAAGGTTAATAGAAATGAAGAAAACAATGCATGGCCTCCTTTAACTCTTCAGCACATAGAATATATATTGTCTTGGGGATTTCAGTTCCAAAGTTGCATTATTTATTTTCATTCATACATTCATAATTAAGAAAAATAAAATTAATAAAATATCTACTCTACCCTGTATTATTTTTGCAGTGCTGTTCCCAATCCATGTAAGTCTAGCATACATTTTCCCCCCTTGCTTTCTTTCTGCTTTACCAAAATCAGATGTGAATCAAATGAACTCATATTAGAAACATTAAGATAATTTCCTTTCCTTGAGATGTATCTGAGGTAGCTTGCAAAGTAATAAATTTAATTACCAGATGTATTGCTTATTTTCTATCTTTAATTTGTATGTTTGTCAAGACCAACTTCCTTGAATCTGTTTCTCAGAAATTGAATTTTTCAGTTGGAAAGAAAATAAGCCCAATAGTTATCTATCATTTAGTTTTCTGTATTTTGATTGGAATCTGATACAGAGTTGCAGCCAGGATGTGTAGATATGATAACAAAATACATCATTTGGCCTCCTCATTTTTAATAAAACCATGTCTGCAAGCTGATGAACCCTGATAACCTGAAGTAGAGTGTAGCATTTCCTCTATGTTCTAAGTTTGAGTTTTCAAAAGCTGGATTAGCAGAGCGTAGTTCATTTCCTCCTATGTGCTTTACTGGTCAACAGATGGATAGAGGCAACTTCATTATAACTATCAGTTCCAAATAATGAAGCTTCCTGAAGATTTGGTTCACGGAGAGAAAGAGTAAGAAGGAAGCTTTCCTACTCAAAATTATTACTTATCAGAAATATTTTAATAATTAAATATTTCCAAATAATCATAATCTTCATTTACATATTTTGATAACACATAACTTTAGTTTTCTTTTTAAGCTAAGAACACTCTAAGAGAAAGAGTATACTTACATGAATATACCAAGGACTGTCAAAAGAACTAACAAATCTATTAAGGAGCTCTGGTGGCATAGTGGTAAGACATTTGGTTGCTAATCACAGGTCGGTGGTTCAAACCCACCAGCTACTCCACAAAAGGAAGATAAGACAATCTACTTCCATAAAAGTTTACAGGCCCATGGGGTCGCCATGAGTCAGAATCAATTCAACGGCAGTGGGTTTGGTTTTGGTTATATCATTTATTACTCTGTCGTCATAAATCTGTTATGTTTTTATATAAGCAATTAAAAGTATTGCTATTATAATTTAAAATGTGTGCTTTTAAAGGATAGTGTAGAATCTACAAAACCCTGTATAATATGGATAAACTTGCAGGACACTATGCTGAGTGAAATAAGTCAATCGCAGAAGGACAAATATTGTTAGTTCATTACTATAAAAAGTCAAAGAAAGGTTTATACATGGAAGGTAACTTTCTTTGTTGGTCACCAAGGGTGGTAAGGGAGGGAAGGGAACTCTGCAAAAATTAAATAAATAGAGATTTAAGAGCTTGATGCTCTGGTAATAAGTATATATGAGATTGGCACTGTTGCTGGTCTTAGGGGATGCAAACTAATATAGTGTTTTACTTGTATAACCATCTACTATTCAAAAAGAAATAATTTACAAAAAAAAAAAAAATTCCTATTCATATCACATTTTGCGACTCCATGATGTCACTAGTGTTAGTGTCAACTAGTGTGGTAACTCATGGTGTCAATATCCCCCATTGCCCCTCCTCCCATCCCAGATGATAAAGAATCCTTAGTAATAATAATATTTTTTATAAATTTTAACCATTCAATAATATGTGATAAATATAGTTGCAAGTTGCTTAAACGTAACATTTCTTAGACTATAAGAACACTAACAAAAACTGTTTATAAAATCTTTCTACATTGAATTAAAACCTTATTAGTTACAATATTATTAACATGTGTACAGAAGCCTTTTTTTTTAATTTTTCTCCTTCTTTTCCATTAACTACAACTTCATTCTCAAAATCTTATTGATAGACGTTCACAAATAGTAATACCACAATATTGTACCTAAATCACCAGAAAACTATGAAAACACTGATTGCAAGTGTCACCATAATTGGGTAAAAATGACTGCTCTGGCCAGAGCACATTAGAAAGTTTAAAAAGTAAATTAGTATAGAATTTTAGTCTTGTAAGTATATTGATACCTGTAAGCTAGGCTTCAAAAAAATTTTTTGTGGTTATAGCTAACTACTAGGATATTTTTATAAAAAATAGTAAGTTTCTCCTAAAACCTTGCACAAAAATTTTCTATACAATCATTTTGGTGTTACCTACTCTGACAGATGCACAAAGTACAATCTGCACTCCCACAAACCCCTAGGGACACAATTGGTAAATATGTGAGCTGTTGATTAACATAAAATGTCGGTCTATAGTATTTTTCATCACATTAAAAGGTTTCTTAATGTAAACAAGTCTATGTGAGAAAAAAAATTGCACACATTTTAATTGCAAGACAAATAATGAGTAGATTTATGCATGAAGAATTTCAAAATTAAATGATAAATTATTAAAAATATTAATATCAGTACTGGTGTTTCAATGATAGCAATTTTCAGAAAAGGTTTAATTGAGGACTTGGGAAGCATTATATTTCCTTTTACCCTCGAATGGCTAAAAAGCATTATAAGTTGTTAAAATTATTTTCTTCTATTTTCCCTTCCAATATCTATTCACTTTTGATGGATTGAGTCAATTCAGGAAGTAAATTATTTGACCCAGTTATCTATGCTTCGCCTCCAAAGCAGAAACTAGAAAAGTTTGACCTCAGTTTTGAACATATGTGTTTTTGATGTCTGTAGGATGATATAAGAAAATAGACACTGGATTCACCTTCATCTCATCATCTTTAAGCTCGCAGTGTATGTCTGCTGTATGGGGCATGTTGTTGTTAGGTGCCATTGAGTTGATACTGACTCATGGCAACCCCATGTAACAGAGTGGAATGGTCACATAAGGTTTTCTAGGCTGCATATTTATTGAGCAGATCACAGGGACTTCATTCCATGAAGCTACTGGGTCAGTTAGTTTAAACTGCTAAGCAATCGGTTAGCAGACAAGCGCTTAACTGTTGGACCAGCAGAGATCAGAGCTTTACATATTAATAGTAAACAATGACTTCTAAAGCTTTAAAATATCTTTAGGAGACTGAGGAAGGTGAGAAAGAAGGGATCGAGGATGAACCCTGAAGGAGAAAATACTTAATGGACAAATATTTAAGAAATGAATAAAATATACATTTTTAAGCTTTAATCCAACTCTTATTTTTATATTAAAATAACATTTTCTTAGATTTCAAGTCTTACCTACTTTTTTAATCTTTTATATTTTTATTCATTTTTCTTGACATTGACTGAGATATTTTATTTATCTTCTCTCTCAATAGTACTCATTCCAGTTATATCCTTATTCTATTTGCTTTAGCAAGACATGTATCCTTTATAAGGAATTAATATCAACAATTCACCCAGGTTGTATTTAATAAACTTTTGTCCTTCCTCTTGCCCTTGGTTTGAGTAGAAGGTACATAAGGTTGTGGGAAAGTACAGGGGGATCAGCAGAAGTACAGAATATAAGCTGTAATTTATATAAAGAGAAATAGTAAAAGTAAAAGTGAACAATATTAAATTCAGTTTTATAAAACTCACAAGTATAGAACAATATATATTTTTTTAAGATTATCAGTGTTGTCTTCAAATTTTGTGAGTGGATGCCCATTGTAATCAAGACAAGTTTGTAAATTGACTTCTGAACTAGTTTCCAGAAAGGGAAACTTGACATTTAAAAGTATTTTATAAAGCAAGTCACATACTTTTCAGCTCTATCTTTATGTAATACATATCATTTGTGTAAATTTTATTTACTTGACGGGGAATCAGGGGATTGTGTTCTTCCAGTGAACCCATTTTTTTAGTCATCTGTAACAATCCACAACTCAAAAAGCTTCCAAATCTGTGAGCTCTATAGTTAAAATGATTTCCTATACTAGGAACTGGTACTAATGTCCATGAGGTTACTCAGAAAACTTGGAGAATCTTTTTCCATTATCTTAACAGTCAGGGGAACTATATAAATATAGTATGTCTGCATTTGAGCAAAGCTATTAATAGACACTTATATTTGTGAATAAAATGGAGAAATACAAACTGAATAATAACAAAGTTTGTTGTGTTTGTTTCAAAGACAAGTAAAGTTCCCAAAGGAAATTGATTATTTGTTTTATTAGTAAAACATTAAATTGTTGTTGTTGTTATGTGCTGTCGAGTCACACCTGACTCATAGCGACCCCTCCTTGTGCTTCCGAGGCATTATCACTACGGAAGTAGATGGCCCCATCTTCCTTCCGAGGAGTGGCTGGTGGGTTTGAACCGCCAGCCTTCTGGTTAGCAGTCAAGTTCCTTAGGCACTATGCTACCACAGCTCCCACACATTAAATTAATAATTAAAAAGATCACTGTTTGAAATATTTGCTAATGCTGTATTCTGTGTTTGGCTATATATGTGTATTACCTCAGATAATGGCAACAGGTATAGAAAAGGAACTTTGATTCACCCAAATCAAAAATGTTATTAGTTTGCCAAAAAATTTAAGGAAGAGTCATACTATAATAGTACAATAGTAAGATATTTGTCTTATAAGAAAGAAGACACTAATCCCTGGAGAACAGCTATTTGATTCTGGTTTTTAAGAGATCTTCAATAAAATGGTTAGAGAAATAATTAGGGTGATGTGAAGATTGAAAACCATGTACTAGAAGAAGCAGGCAAGGGCTGGACAGGGTATGTGCTGAGTTCCCTGACAGGTATCTGATGTTTTTTGAAAATTAGTTAACAGGACACATTGCTACTCTCCCTAGAGCCAATCCTACTGATGAACATTACAGACAAGTGCTTTCCTCTGAGACAAGCAGCATATGGAGTGAAAACTTAATTAAAGCAGTGACAGAGGAAGAATCAAGTAAGAGAAGGAAAATAAAGAGGGCAGACAGAAGGAGATAGTAATGTAAAACAATTGGAAAAAGAGAAAGAACCAAGGAAGAGAGAATGAGAGGAATGCTGACAGAGAGAGAATTTTGTAACCTTATCCATCTCCCCAGTGACGATACTTCAGTCTCTGTCTAGCAACACTCTTCTTGAACATGTGTCATCAGCAATTTATTCAATAGATATTTTTGAGTACCGATCATGTCTCACCTACTGGTCTAGCAGCCGGGAGTATAATAGTGAATATTAAAGAAACAGTCTCTCTTCTCATGGAGCATAGATTCTAGTGGGAAAAATAATTAGTTATAATTTTCTTTTGATTGACATTTTTAATTATACTCACTGCTTTTTAAACAATGGGCTGCAGAAGGGTAAAGTTGGAAGTTAGAAAGAACAATTGGAAGGCCAATCCTGCAGCCATTTAAGAGAAAGATATTAATGACTGGGTTGAGGACCTGGAGAGAAGCGAATAGACATGGGATACATTTTGCAAGTGGAATAAATACAATCTAATGATGGCAGACATGAAGACATGCACTAAAGAATGAACCAAAACAAATTACAGAATTTTGACTTGATCAACTGGGTAGATGAAAGTGTCACATGTTGTAAGATAGAGAAGGCTAAAGACATGAGGTGTGTAGAATGATTAAGCTTTAATTTTGGGATATAGAGTAGATAACCAAGAGGAGAGGTGAAGTTAGCAACTGTAAGTTTGAGTTTGGAATTCAAGGAGATGCCTCGGAGTCATTTTCTTGTAGATGGTATTTACTTATTTAGGTATTGGAGTTAGTACAGGACAGACTTCAGAGACACTGCAATACTTGAGAGACCTAGCAGAAAATAAAATTGAAGAGTAGTAGCCTGACACCAACAAGAGAAAGCAGAAGGGTGAGAGTTTACAAAAGCCCAGAGGATGTTTCCTAAAAAAAGAGAATCATCAACTGTGTCACGTGCTGCTCAGAGGCTAAGTAAGGGGAAAAAAA
>NW_006921809.1:26786-29914 GCF_000298275.1 Orycteropus afer afer
GGGAGGATAGAAGAGGGGAACAGGCATCAGAAAGCTAGACATTCTGGTGGTCAGAGAAAGTGGGAGTTAAAAAGTAGGAGTTTCTATTTGCTGTAATGTGACTTTGCTCCCTTTTCTTCATGACTGTCCTCTTTCTTCCATGGTGAAATATGGGAAGTAAGCTCTATGGAGCCTTAAAAGGGGAGAAAGAGGGATCAATTCAAATTCCCACTCAATCAATCACCATTAAGTTCTCTAAGGAGAATTCATATCATAAAACCAAACCAAATGCACTGCCATCAAGTCAAATCTGACTCATAGAAACCCCTCCTTGGGTTTCCAAGGCAATATCACTACAAAAGTAGATTGCTCAACCTTCCTTCCAAAGAGTGGCTGGTGGGTTTGAATTGCCAGCCTTCTGGTTAGCCGTCAAATACCTTAGGCACTATGCCACCAGAGCTCCCCAATTCATACCATAGACTCTAATTATTCTACTAAAGGTGCACAGCTCAACTCCATTTAGTGCAAAAGAAAGACCTGGAGATCTGTTTCCATAAAGATTATAAAATAAAAAACCCAAAAAGCAAGAAAAAGTCATGAAGTAGTTTTCATGGTGTTGCATGAGTTGGAATTGATTCAACTGTAAAGGGTAGTTTTTATGGTATTGCCATGAGTTGGAATTGAATCAACTGTAATGGGTTTACTTTGGTTATTTTCCCAAAAAGAGCAGTTGTGTTTCAGTGACAGAATTGTTGTCTTCCATGTGGGGCCTGGGTTTGATTCTTGGCCAGTCTACCTCATGTGCAGTGGAGAATTGTGTGTACTATGAGGCTGAATAGATTTCCGTGCAGCTTCCAGACTAAGATGGACCAGGAAGAAAGACCCAGCAATTTATTTCAGAAATCTGCCAATGAAAACCCTATGTATAATGGATCATAGTGGTCTGCTGTGCAACTAATCATGGTTGTGGCAGAAGACTGGGGAGCATTTTGCTCCATTGTGTTTAAGGTCTTTATGAAATGGTGGTCCAATTAGAAAAAAAAAAAAAAAAAATCATGTATCACAATCATCCAATCCACTGCTGATCATTGGGAAGGTATAAGATCAGGCAGCATTTCATTCTGCTATGCATGGGAACTCTACCAATTGTTGGCTAACTATGTGGCCAAAAATAACATTCTTCCAAAGACTCTTTTTTTTTTTCCTTCTCTCTCTCTCTTTTTTTAATTGTGATTTGGGTGAAAGTCTACAGAGCAAATTCACTTTCCATACAACAGTTCACATACACTTTGTCTCATGACATTGACTACAATTTACCCCAATGCAACAGCTCCCCTCTCACTTCTTCCCAACAGTTACCTCTTCCCTGTGTCCAACCCTCGATGCACTCCTGCCCCCTGAGCTGTCTCCCTATGCATAAACAGCCTTTCTATCTGCCATGATTGTTCTCAAATGCCTGTCTGTTGTTTGGCTGGAAGCCACAGGTGTGGGTTCAATTCCAGACCTGAAGGGCAGCTAGGGACCATAGACTCAGTGGTTCCACCAGGCTCTATCAATCCAGCAAACCTAGTCCACCCCCCCTTTTTTTTTCTTCCCAAAGACTTTAAGTTTTGTTCCATATTGTTCTCCCTCTCCATTCACTATTTCCTACATAAATCTCCCCTCTGAGTGGTTGACAGTGGCCCAGGTGTGTCTAGTTCTTCTGGTCTCATAGTCATATAGGCTGCAAATCCCATTGGGTACCAGTGGCTAGAACTAATTCTTTCCATGAATGTTTGGTTTTCTTCAGTCTTCATTGCTCTGGATGAGAGAGACCCATCGTTGCATCTAGATGGCTGCTTCAAGCTTTTAAGATCTCAGTCACTACTCGCCAAAGTAGGAGGTGGAACAATGTTGTGTGTAGTATGCTATGCCAATTGAGCTTGATGTCCTCTGTGACTATGGTCCTGAGCCCACAGGTTCAACTACTCACTCCCTCTGGGTAGCTGGCTGTGCCCAAGAAGTGACTACAACCTTATCCCTTGTCAGCTCTACTATACACCTGGGAATTTTTACAGAACAGATAAATACACATGTAGAACTTCCAACCCTGCACATGGTCTTGGGTACACTCCCCACTGCATACACATACCTAGTAGTTCAGCTTGTCCACCCATCTATCCACCTGTATATCCATGTTTACCTTCACTGACAATGCAGCACTGTATGTGCAAAAGGGTTCATCTTTGCTGTCTATACCTCCCATGTACCTCTCTATATCTACTTCTTCCTAAATGCCACCATGTTGATCACTCACATTTGGTAGATTGCCCTTCTCTTCACCAAAATCAATACATATCTCTACCCATCTAACAGTGTTCTTTCCCCTCCCCTCCCACCCCTGGTAACTAACAAAGAAAATTTCCTTCCATAGATAAACCTTTCCATGACTTTTACAATAACTGACTAATACAATATTTGTCTGCTGTGACTGACTTATTTCACTCAGCATAATGTCCTCCAAGTTCATCAACGTTATGTGGTATTTTGCAGATTCTACTTTATTCTTTAGGATTGCATCGTGTTCCATTGTGTGCATGTACCATAGTTTGGTTGTCCATTACTTAATTGATGGACTCTTAGGTTGTTTCCATCTTTTGGCTATTGTTAATAGTGCTGCGATGAACCATGGGCGTGCTTATGTCTGTTCTTGTCATGGCTCTCACTTCTTTAGGATATATACCTAGTAATGGAATGGCTGGGCAAAATGATATATCTATGTCTAACTTTTTAAGGAATCGCCATACTGCTTTCCATAGTGGTTGTACCATTTTACAGTCCCTCCAGCAGTGTATGAGAGTCCCAATCTCTCCACAACGTCACCAGCATTTTTGTTATATTCTGTCTTGCTGAACTTTGCTACTTGTGCTGGGGCAAGATGGTATCTCATTGTTGTTTTGATTTGCATCTCTCTAATGACTAATGATTATAAGCATTTCTTCATATGTTTGTTGGCAACCTGAATACCCTCCTTGGTGAAATGTCTATTTATGTCTTTGGCACATTTTTTAATTGGAGTATTTATCTTTTTGTCATTGAAGTGTTGGAGTTTTCTATAAATTCTAGAGATAAGTCCCTTGTCAGATATGTCATTGTCAAATATTTTTTTT
>NW_006921809.1:30449-32423 GCF_000298275.1 Orycteropus afer afer
CTTTGTTCTTCTTCAAAAGTGCTTTGCTTATCTGAGGTCTCTTTCCTTTCCATATAAAGTTAGTGATTGGTTTTTCCATATCCCTAAAGAATGTTGATGGAATCTGGATTGGGATTGCATAGGATGTATAAGTTGCTTTGGTTAGAACTGATGTAGTCACAATGTTCAATCTTCCTATCCACAAGCATGGGATATTCTTCCACTTATGTAGATCTCTTATGGTTTCTTGAAGTAGTTTTTTATAGTTTTCCTTGTACAGGTCTTGTATTCCTAGTAAGATTTATTCCCAAATATTTTATTTATTTATTTGGTAGTTATTATAAACGGCATTCATTTCCCTATTTCTTTTTCAGCAATCTCTTTGCTGGTATAGAGGAATCAAACTGATTTTTGGATGTTGATCTTGTATCCTTCCACAATGCTAAATCTCTCAATTAGTTCCAGTAGATTTTTGACTGAGTCTCTTGGGTTTTCTAGGTATAGGATTCTATAATCAGCAAATAGGGATGGTTTTGCTTCTTCCTTCCCAATTTAGATGCCTTTGATTTCCCTGTATTGCCTTATGGCTCTGGCTAGGACTTCCAGTACAATGTTGGATAGAAGTGGTGTTAGAGGGCATCCTTGTCCGGTTCCTGTTTGCAAGGGGAATGGTTTCAGTCTCTCTCCATTGAGCATAATGTTGGCTACTGGTTTTGCATAGATACCCTTTATTATGTTGCTAAGAAGGCAAAGAGTCCACATCTTCTGACCTCCTCTAACCACACAAGAGGAAGACAGAATCACTATCAATAGACCAAGGCCTATTCCTGCAAGGCCAGACATGCTGCCTCCCTCCAGCCCTTCCATCAACTGTTCCTCCCAAAGTACCCACCATCTCTCTCCTGGGTTCAATAATTCACTGCAGTGGCCACATAGAACTCACAGATTATGGAGTTTATTAAGGAAGCTCCAGGCTCAATTCAAGTTCAGGAAAATACTCAGTCTCTCTCCCAGCCCACAGTCCCTCTCCTAACAGTCTCTCTCCCAACAGTGAGTTTCCCTCGGTGTCTCACTCAGCAATGCCTGTCTCTTGTGTCTCTTTCCCAGCAGCATGTGTCTCTTTCAGCAGCACGTCTTCCTCAACCAGCAGTCAGAGAGCCACTGCTGCCTCTAGGAGGCCTCCTTTTGAGCCTGGAAGAGTGGCCGAACTAAGCAATCATAACATTAGAATTCTAGGCACCTGAGAGAGAGCAGGGACCTCCCAGAACATTGCTTTGTGTTGCACCCAACAGAAATACCCCAGGTGGATAACGTTTACAATCAGGAGCTCCTCAGTTGCTCAGAGTAAATTCCACCACAGAGTTTACAAAGACCTATGGCTAGAAAAGCCATACCAGGTAATTTACTATACCACATATGTTGAGGAATGTCCCTTCTATTCCTATTTTGCTGAGAGTTTTGATCAGAAATGGGTGTTGGATTTTATCAGATGCCTTTTCTGCATCAAATGATATGATCATGTTCTTTTTTTTCTTTGTTTTATTTATGAGGTGGATAACATTGATTGTTTTTCTAATGTTGAACCATCCTTGCTTACCTGATATGAACCCCACTTGGTCACAATGAATCATTTTCTTGATATGTTGCTGGAATCTATTGGCTAGAATTTTGTTGAAGATTTTTACATCTATATTCGTGAGGGATATTGGTCTGTAGTTTTCCTTTTGAGTGATGTCTTTGCCTGGTTTTGGTATCAATGTTATGATTGCTTCATAAAATGAGTTAGAGAGGATTCCATCTTTTTCTTTGTTTTGGAATAATTTGAGTAGGATTGGTATCAGTTCTTCTCGGAATGTTTGGTAGAATTCTCCAGTGAAACAGTCTGGGTCAAGGCTTTTTTTTGTTGGTAATTTTTTGATGACCTGTTCAATTTCTTCTTTTGTTATGGATTTGTTCAACTTTTTCACATCAGTCTGTGTTAGTTTAGGTAAGTTG
>NW_006921809.1:32768-34476 GCF_000298275.1 Orycteropus afer afer
TTTTCTAATTGTTGGAGATGTTGTTTTAAAGTGTTCATTTTAGCTCTTCTTTTTTGATGTGTGCTTTTATTACTATCAATTGTCCTCTGATCAGTGCTTTTGCTGTGTCCCAAAGATTTTGGTATGTTGTGTTTTCATTCTCATTTGATTCAAGGAATTTTTGAATTTCAATTTTTATTTCTTTTCTTGCCCAGCCTTTCTTAAGGAGGTGTTGTTTTGTTTCCATGTGTTTGCTCGTTTTCCAATCACCTTCCTATTGTTGATTTCTAATTTGATAGCATTGTCATCTGAGAAGATGCTTTGCAGTATTTCAATGTTTTTAAATATATGAAGGCTTACTTTAAGGCCTAACATGTGGTCTATCATGGAAAATGTTCCATGTGCACTGGAAAAAAATGTATATTGTGCTGTTGTTGGGTGAAGTGCTCTGTAGATGTCTATAAGGCCAAGTTGGTGGATTGTATTGTTTAGCTCTTCCGTATCTTTGTTGAGTTTCATTCCAGTTGTTCTACCTTTCATTGAAAGTGGTATATTAAAATCTCCCATGATGAGTGTGGAGTCATCTACTTGCTTTTTCAACTCTTTTAAAGTCTAATTATATACTTTGGGGCTCTTTCATTGGGTCCATAAATATTTATTATGGTTATATCTTCTTGTTCAATTGATCTTTTAATCCATATGAAATGTCCTTTCTTGTCTCATATGGTGGTTTTTGTCTTCAACTCAATTTGACCAGAAATTAATACTGCTACTCCTGCTCTTTTACAGTTGCTATTTGCTTGATATATCTTGTTCCAACCTTTGATCTTTAGTCCATTTTTGTCTTTGTCTCTAAGGTGTGTCTCTTGTAGACAGCATATTGATGGGTTTTGTTTTCTTATCCAATCTGCAACTCTCCATCTCTTGAGTGCTGCAAGTAATCCACTAACACTCGGTGTAATTATCAACAAGTATGGATTGGATTGGTTGCTGTCATTTTCTTATGTGTTTTTTCATGGTGTCCCTGGTTTCTTTGTTCCATATCATTTTCTGTGCTAAGCTCAATATGTTTATGAATCATGTTATCATTTCCTTTGTTGCTGTTGTTTTAATATTTGCTGAGTATTTGTGCTTGTCCTCTCTTTTATAGTGATGTGAAGGTTTCTCATTTTTCTTTTTGGTTACCCTGTGATATTATTTTCTCCCCAAGTTTAGAACAGTCCAGTCTATCTTGCAACTCTCTTGACTTCCTCATCATTTAAAAGTTCTGTATTTTCCCTCTTTTTGGTTTGTAGTTGTCCTCATTTGCCAATTAAAGTCTCTGGTTCCCTGTTTACAATTTTGTAAGCTTATTTTACTTTGGCTATGTCCATAGTTGTGGTTTCTGGGTCATGTCATCTTGTGTATCAATGGTCGGTTGTTGTTCACTATTTTTGGTTCTCTGTTCAAAGCATTCCCTTTAGTATCTCTAGTAAGGTTGGTCTGGTTTTAACAAATTCTCTTAATTTCTGCTTATCTGAAAATTTTCTAATTTCACCATCATATTTGAGGGACAATTTTGCCAGGTATGTATTCTTGGTTGAAAATTTTTCTTTTTCAGGGGATATATCATCCCATTGCTTTCTCTCTTGCTTGATTTCTGCTGAGAAGTCAGAGCTTATTCTCACTGGTTGTCCTTTAAAGTTGTTGTTGTTGTTATGTGCCGTCGAGTCAGCCCTGACTCATAGCG
>NW_006921809.1:38266-41786 GCF_000298275.1 Orycteropus afer afer
AGCAGGTATAGGGTGTAGTAACAAGAAAAATGTCGTACCTTTTCAGTCTTGCAGGCCCCGAGTGTCCTTGGGGTTGCTGGAAAGCAGAATGTGTTCTTAAGCCCCAGAAATCTGTGAGAGCGCTGTCTCTTTAAATATCCAAAATAGTCAAGACGCTTTTTAAACCTTCAAAATGGCAGCACTCTCTGGATCGGCAAAAGTCCACAACTCAGCCCACCTTTCTCTTCACCTTCTCTGTTTGTTCCCCAACCACCGTGCACAGTCCGTGCAGTCGCTGGCTAGCAGGGTGATTTTTAAGTTAATTTTTAGGTCCTACCACCACTCGGGATTGTCCAAGCTGTTTGTGCCATCAGGGGTGTTCAGGTCCTTGCCAGATTGCAGCTCCATATGTCTCCTTTTTTGGTATTTTCACGGAAATTCTTCTGCTAGTTGGGGTTTAGTCTACTTCTGTATCCTTCCCTTCAAGGCTCAGCGATCCAAGATTATCTTCTGTGTCTGTGTCAATTGGTTTCCCTTTTCTTTGTTGAAGAGGGTCTGTGCAGTCCTTCTGCCTAGTCCACCATCTTCTTGGTAAGCATCACTATCAGGATTCTTTCTTTGTCTTTGGTTTTGATAAGTTTGATGATGATATGTCTTGATGATATTCTTTTGGGGTTTATCCTGTTTGGGGTTCGTTGAGCTTCCTGAATGGATATATTCTCATCGTTCATCATATCAGGGAAATTCTCTTCCAACAAATCTTGGACAGTTTTCTCAGTGGTTTTTTTCTTCTCTTCCTGTTCTGAAATAGTAGTGACATGTAGGTTATTCCTTTTGATGGTATCCCACATGAACCTTAGGCTTTCTTCATTTTGTTTTGATCTGTTTTCTGATTGATCCCATTCCAAAGAAGTATTCAGGTATTTGTCTTCAATCTCATTAATTCTGTCTTCCATTGCATCAATTCTATTCCTTTGCTCTTTCAAAGGCAAAGGTTTTATCTATTTCTCACAATTTAGTATTAATCTTCTGATTTCTCTCTGTAGATTTTGAATCATTTCTATTTTTTCATTAATTTTGTCATTTTCTTCTTGTATTTTCTTCCAAAATGCTTCTAGGGTTTTGTTTGTGCTTTCCTTGATCTATCTCTCAATCCTTTCAATATACCTAAATATAATTCTGTTGAATTCCTTATCAGGGAGTTCCAATGTTGCCTCTTTCTCAGGGATGTGTTCTGGGTCTGTATCCTGCTCCCTTGTTTCTACCACTTTATCTTGCTTCTTTGGGTGAACTGTGATGGCCTGTTATCTCTGAGACATTGTGACATTGTTGTGTTTAGATTTCTGTTAACTATCTATGAAGAGCAGCTAAGGGTGAGTCAGGCTCTTCTTGGTGGTTGTTTACCATTGGCCCATTGGAGCAGGAGAAAGTGGTGACTGTCACTCAGTAAGCAAAGTTGCAGGAGGTGTCGCGGTGTAGTTGTGTCATATGGGGACTGTTGCTGTCTCCCAGTCAATTAGACAAAAATAACAATTGAATAACCTTAAAAAATGTAAAAGCAAATGGACAGAAAACACACCCTGTAATCACAGGAACAGTAACCAAAAAAAGAAAAGAAAAGAAAAGAAAAAACCCTCAATATCTGGGAAGAGGGCAATAAGAGAAAAAATGTGGAGAAGGAGAAAAATGAAGAAAAAAACAGAAAATACATGAAGAGAAAAAAAGGAATAGAGTTATCCATGAGAAAGAAAAAAAAAAAAGAAAGAAAAAATTGGAACCAGGAACAGGGAAAAGAAAAAAGCTAGAAACTAGAACTTGGGAAGGGAAGAATAAAGAATAATAATGAAAAGGACAAAAATAATAGTAGTAGTTTTTAAACAGACAAATGCAAACAAACTAAAAAAAAGAAAAAAATTCAAGGTAGGGCAGAGCAGGGCACCTAGGCTCCATCTGAGCACACAGACTAGGATGGGATTCCTGCTGGGCTAGAAGGTGGGTGGGAGTGAGAGATATCCACACCTCCAATCACCAAGAAGTTGTGGGTTATAAGAGTAACAAGGGGAATGTGACACCTTTCCAATCATCTGCGTCCAGAATGTCCTTGTGGTTCCCAGCAAATGGAGCCTGTTCTTAAGTCCCTGGAATCTGGGAGAACACTGTTGCTTTATTTATCCAAAATGGTCAAACCACTTGTAAACATTCAAAATGGCTGCACCCTCCGGATAGCAAAAGTCCACAGCTCAGCCTGGCTTCCTGTTTGCTGCTTCTCCTTTTATTCACCAGCCACCAGTGCAGTCTTCTGTGCAGTCCCTGGCTAGCAGGGCTGATATTTTGGTTAATTCTTAGGTCCTACCACCACTCGGCAATATCTAAGCTGTCTGTGCCATCAGGATTGCTGCCAGACCATAGTTCCGTATGTCTCCTTTTTTGGTGTTTTCATGCAAATTCTTCTGCTAGTTAGAGTTTAGTCCACTTCTATATCCTTCTCTTCAAAGCTCAGGGGTCCAGAATTATCTTCTGTATCTGTGTTATTTGGTTTCCCTTTTCTTTGTTGAAGAGGGTCTGTGCAGTCTTTCTGCCTATTCTACCATCTTACCAGAGGCCCTTTCCAAAGACTTAAAGTACAGACCTGTGCCAACAGCTAATTGGACCCTGCCATTTCCTTGTTGTTGTTGTTGTTGTTATGTGCCGTTGAGTCAAACCTGACTCATAGTGTCCCAAATTAAGTCCTCTCTGTGTCTATAAGAATCTATCCCCCCTGCCCGGGGGTGCGACTTCTCTGGCCTTGATGCTAGGCACGAGAACCTTGCCCGGGAGTGCTAATAAACTATTTCTCTTAAACAACTCCATGTCCTGGTGTCTTGGCAACTCTGCATTACATTTACAGACACAAGGTAGACAAATCCAGAGGATTTCAAAGTGAGCTAAAGACATGCATGTGGGAGAAGATTGTATAGTGAAAGGGATCAGACCTCCTGTAGCTTAAGCTGTTGTGGAGTCAAGGGGAGAGTATGGAAAAGGGAAGAAAAACTATCCCAAAATAAACTAAGCCCCAAATCAGGCCCATGGCAATGGGCAAAGTCCAACTCTTAGCAATCCTGTTTAGCACAAGATGGAACTGAATCCTGGGGCTTTAGAATTTGTGTTTTTTTGTGAAGGGTGGTGAGTGGGTATAACTGCAGGGCTTTGATTGATGGCTGAATGCTACCCTCAACAAACTACTCCATATAGACCCAGGGGCTGCAGCCTTCCTTCGATGCCTGCATCACTGGCTGATCTATCTCACACTAAGCAAAAAAAAAACAAGCTTTAGCCTTCTCTTCTGGAGGTCACTTCTTGCACCAATCACCAATCTCCTTTCTCATATGCAGGTTCACACTCCAGTGAGTGAGCAGATCCTGCTACAACTGCCAGCTCCCAGAGCTGCTTGCTAAACATAACCAGAAAAATTCCTCCTCAATCACCTTATCCTAACTTAATTATTTCACTTTCCTCTTCCTAAATTTTTCTTCCTTTCTATCTGATCATTTACCACTCTACC
>NW_006921809.1:41886-62467 GCF_000298275.1 Orycteropus afer afer
TATCTTTTCAGCTTGCTATGATCTGCTGCCCTTGAACTTTCAATGGACTTGAATCAATGGCCTACCATTGCTGTTTGGTAACATCAGGACTGTGCTATTTTATTTGTCAACCTTGAACTTATTAGCCTCAGCAGCCAGTAGCTGCCTGAGTGAAGAGATGCCTCTAGCTTCAGTGGACCCGGACCAAGAGGCAGAGCTGAAGCTCAAGGCTGAGGGACTTTCAAACAGCCCCCAGAGCCTGGCATTTTGAACTCAGACTTCTAGCCTCACAAACAGTAAGAGAATAAACTCCTGTTTGTCAAGGCAGTCCCATTTGTGGTATGTTCTTGTCAGAGCAGCACTAAGTAACCAGAACACCAACCAAGAACTATATATCCAGCCAAACTCTCCCTCAAATATAAGGTTGAAATTAAGACATTTCCAGACAAACAGAAAATAAGGGAATTTGTAAAAATCAAACCAACCCTACAAGAAATGCTAAAGGGATTCCTTCCAACAGAAAACCTACAACAGAAAACAACAAATTAAAAGATCCTTGATACCACTTCCTAGAAACCAACCCAGAAAAAGAATCTCAAAATAAGCTCACAAAAAATGTAAATAGAGAAATAGATGAATCTGTAAATGCCACCAACAACAAAGCAAATAGAGGAAATAAATAAATATAATTACAAAGCTTCCAAATGGAGAGGTTGTCAGGAGAGTTTCTATATAGAACAGACTGTTCCAAACTTTGGGAGATAAGAATTTACTACAGGGTAACCACAAAGAAAATTAACAGTCCTTTGAACCAAACTAAGAAAAAGAAAATCACAAAGGCTTAGTAAACACAAACTCAACAATAATGAAGAAAAGAGAAAAAATACTTGATAACAAAATGAACTCATCACAGAAGAATATTTGGAACAAAGAAACCACCAACAACACAATAAAAAAAAAAAAAATAGAAAGACAGGAATAAATTCACACCTATCACTAATTACACTGAATGTGAATGTACTAAATGTACCAGTCAAGATAAAGAGAGGGGCAGATTGGATTGGAAAAGAAGACCCACAAATATGCTGCCTACTAAAGATCAACCTTAAACACAAGATAAAACTGAATTAAAAATCAAGGGATGAAAAAAAAATATATCAAGCTAATCACAACTGAAAAAGAACAGGAGTAGCAATATTATTTTCTGATAAAACAGACTTGAAAACCAGCATAAAGGACAAAGAAAGGTACTATATGATGTTACATGGGTCAATTGAACATGAGAAATTTACCATAATAAATATCTATGCAAGCAATGAAAGAGCTCCAAAATATATAAAGCAAACAGTAACTGAATTGAAAGGAAAACTCAACAATTCTACAATAATACTAGGAAACTTTAACACACCACTTTCAATGAAGGACAGAACAACTAGAAAAAAAAATGTAAACAAAGATACAGAAGACCTCAACAACAAGATAAAACAACCCAACCTTATAGACATATACAGAGTACTCCACCCAAAAAAAGCAAAGTACACATACACATCCAGTGCACATGGATTATTCTCCAGAATAGACCATGTGTTAGGCCACAAAACAAGCCTCAATAAATTTAAAAACATTGAAAAATTACAAACCATCTTCTTGGATCACAATGCTATAAAATTAGAAATCAATAATGGAAAGACCAAGGAAAAAAGAAAAAAATACATGGAAACTGAATGACATACTGCTCAAAAACTTCTAGGTAACAGAAGTAATAAAGTGTGAAATTTAAAAAAAAAAAATCCTACAAACAAATGAGAATGAAAACACAACTTACCAAAAATCTTTGTGACACAGTGAAAACAGTGCTCAGAGGTAAGTAAATAGCAATAAATGCACGCATCAAAAAGGAAGAGTCAAAATCAGCACCTTAACTCAACATCTCCAACAACTAGAAAAAGAACAATTAAAGAAAACTACAGTATCCAGAAGAAAGGTAATAAGAAAGATCAGACTAGAAATAAATGATGGAAAAAACAAAAAGCAATAGAGAAAATCAATAAGATCAGAAGCTCATTCTTTGAAAAGATGAACAAAATTGACAAACTACTGGCAAATTCAACAAAGGAAAAGAAAGAGAAGATGAAAATAATATGAATAGTAAGTGAAATGGGCAACATCACAACAGAACAAACTGAAATAAAAAAGATAATAACAGAATATTATAAATAATTGTACTCCAATAAATTTGACAACCTACAAGAGATGGACTGATATCTCTTGTGTAGAAACACAAGACTTACCTAAACTAACACAGTCTGGGATAGAATTCTTGAACAGACTATAACAAAAGAAAAAATCAAGCAGGTTACAGAAAATCTCCCCACAAAAAAAGAAAAAAAGTCCTGGCCCAGACGGCTTTACTGGAGAAATCTATCAAATATCCAGAGAAGAGCTGACAACTATACTACTCAGACTATTCCAAAACAAAGAAAATGATGGACTACTCCCAAATTCATTCTATGAAGCAAACATAACCCTGATAGCAAAACCAGGGAAAGACACTACTAAAAGGGAAAAGGAAAATTACAGACCAATACTCAGTAAGCACAGACCAATATCCTTCATGAATATAGATGCAAAAATATTCAATAAAATCCTAGCCAAAAGAGGTACATTTATGAAACAAACTTTAGATCAGTGCTGGCAAGGATTGAATAAGTAACTATTATGGGGAGCTCTGGTAGCATAGTGCCTAAGGCACTTGACTGCTCACCAGAAGGCTGGCGGTTCAAACCCACCAGCCACTCCTCGGAAGGAAGGTTGGGCAATCCTACTTCCGTAGTGATACTGCCTCGGGAACCCAAGGAGGGGTCACTATGAGTCGGGGCCGACTCGACGGCAAACAACAACAACAACAACAATGACCTTTTCAATCCTGAGATTCCTGACGGTCTATGTCATGGTTATTGAGCTCTCTAATGGCTCCAAGGAAAGAGGAAAAATAATTTCTGTCATAGTTCACACATTAATGGAATTTTGTAAAAGATAACACCTTTACAAATTATAACATTCTTTACAAAGGAAGTTATGGTCAATCAGATTTTGCTTTTATGAATTTATATGGCAGTTACTACTATCCCTAATTTACAAATAAATTTGAAGCCAAGAATTTTTTTTTTCTTCAAGGTCACAGTGACCCAAGCCATGGTCTTTGTAATCACCTCATATGCATGTGAAAGCTAGACAACGAATATGGAAGACTGAAGAAATATTGATGCATTTGAACTGTGATAATGCTGAAGAATACTGAAAATACCATGGACTGCCAGAGAAATGAACAAATCTTTCATGGAAGAAGTACAGCTGGAATGCTCCTTTGAAGAGAGAATGACAAGACTCCATCTCAAGTATTTGGTCATGTTTCAGAAGGGATCAGTCCCTGGAGAAGGATATCATGTCTGGTAAAGTGGAGGGTCAGCAAAAATGGGAAGACCCTCAAGAAGATGGATGGACACAGTGGCTGCAATGATAGGCTCAAGCATAGTAAGGATTCTGGGGATGCACAGAACTGGACAGTGTTCTGTTCTGTTGTATACAGGATGGCGATGGGTCAAAGTCACTTGATGGCACCTAACAAAAACAACAAGTTCACGAATGTTTTAATTAGAAAGTCAGCATCAGAACTCTAGTCTTCCATGATTTGATGTGGAAATCCATTTTTATTGATTTGGCTGTTAACTCCGTGATGGAAGAGATTGAGACTTATTCGTCTTTTTACCCAACAGTCCATAATAGTGTCTAAAATTGTTAGTACTGTTTTAGAGCTTAAATTCTAAAGCACTTGGATTGTGGAAGGCTGCAGTATACAGTGTTCTTATTGTTGTTATGTGCCTTCTAGTTGGCCCTGACTCATAGAGACCCCTCTTTGGGTTTCCAAGGCAGTATCACTACGGAAGTAGATCACCCAACCTTCGGAGGAGTGGCTGGTGGGTATACAGTGGGAACCCTAATTCCATTTTAAGTCCTGACATAAGTTCAAATGCCGTTTGAATTATTTCTGACCTTAAAATCAACATTGTGGCTATGCATAGACAACTTCAAGGACAAACCTAGGGAAGGGCAGTTTGCTCTCAGGAAGAGTCTGGTTGAAAGTAGATTATGCTCACACAGAATACTGGGAACTTGCCTGGCTATGTCCTTATCTAATTGAAATTAAATTTGGAGTCCTGGCATGGTCCTGTAGCCATGAGTCCTATCTGGATCACATCGCAGCCAGGTGAAGAAGGACGAGAACCAGTCCTATAACATTGTCAGTCTTCAATTATGCACATTTTCCAATCATGGTCCTTTTCCTGCTTCTGTAGTCCTACCTGCATCAGTGGTGATCGATCTGCCACTATGACATCGTGGTGACTCCTCTTGTTTAATTAGATATAATTGTATATAATTAGCCCCATGGCTTGATTCAGCTGACTCCACTCAACTTCTGTAGTAGGGATGTGCTTATGGTTGCCCTCATCCTGCACAATTGTCTTGGCTTTGCCTTTGTCCTGTCTAAGGCTTAATAGAAGGGTCTTTAGAGAACATGTTTGAATTGGGGTCTTTTTATCCTCTAATACAGTACAGTTAATGTTGTCAATGTAATTAATGTAGCATGAAGTTATAATAGACTACCCCTTCTAAAATAATTTCCATTTTCTAAATGCAAACTGTTTGAATTTTGCCACAGATTTTCACCAAGGGAAGATCATTCTTGAATACACATGGCCATATTCAGTTTGTAACATTCAGTTTGTAACTGGCTTTCATTTCTTTATCCTTACTTATTTCAGTGGGAGTGGTAGAATTTTCTTTCTATTACCACAGATATCTACAGTTAAATTATCACATAACTTCAGACTCTACTTTGAAGATCTTCAGAAATAAAGACTAAATTTGCTTATTGAATCTTCTTTGCCTTTCTTCACACTATCAGCAGTGATCTGTCCTCAAACAGTACATGAACCAATTATAATGAATAGATAAGTGGTACAATCCACACACATTATGTGCACAGTTAGTTGTCACTTTTAAAAAACCTATTCTGTTCTAAACCTCGTATATATGACTTAAGATGTTATTACCAAAATACATTTTGTGATGAAAAACATTATTGAATCAAGAATTTTACAATATTGAACTTTGAGTGGAAGTTTAAATGATGTTCAATATGCAATCTTGAGTTGGAAATAACAGTTTAGAAACGTGTATGGAACATAGGCAATATAGTACAATACATTTTTGATGCTTAAACAAACAGTAGCAAGCAGTGTGCCAGAGAAAAAGCACTAAGAACTTTGTTCTCACCTCTCAAGAAGAAGGTGTTACTTTGATTTGAGTTTTTCTGTACCCTTAAAATAGGTTCTATAACTCCTCATCAATTTTCTTGAAAAGAAATAAACACAAAGCATAATTCATATGATTTGTTTAAAGCCTCCTCATTTATATCTCTTGTTGTTTAAACAATCTGGGTTGTTGCTTCTAGTCTATTGATTTCTTTTTCTCCCTCTGACAGAGCTCTTGTAAACCAAAAGTGATTCATCTCACAGTGGAAATATTTCCATATTCAAGATGTATTGCCATAGAAGAGTGAAAAATCAATAGAGGAACTCTCATTTGGTGAAATTTTTCAGTAAGAAATATTATTTATTTTTAAATGGATGATATTTACAAAATAAATCATTAACAAACAATTTACCATAAGGATATTATAAGTCTCTTTGGAACTGGCACACACCCTTTTTTAAAAGATCTTTTTAGAATTTAATTATCTGCATCTAATTTTCTCATAAATATATACTGTGTCTTTAAATATGATGTTGGCCTATGGGTAGGAAAAGAAAAGTCATTTAAAATTGGATGTTCTAAGCACTACTTATACTTTTTTAAAATCATCATTCATAATAATATTTTTAAAAAGGCCATATTAAGAGCAAAAGTTTAAGCAGTACTAATTTTAAATGTATGATTAATGAAGACATTATTAGAAAGGAAAATACTAGGAAATAATTTTTTCTAGAGCATGAAAATAGATATATTGGCAAGGTGTAGCCATCAAAGTGAGTGATTAGTTGGACTGTCTTCATATTTTCCCCACCACAGAGCTATGAAGAACTGGATTCCTAAAAGCTTTGGTAATATCATGGTCAGAGCAGAGCATGAATTTCAAACCTGACTGATTATCAGAACCACTTGCAGACCTTTGTAAAGAAACAGATTTATGGGCCCCATTACCTTGAAATTATAATATAGAATGCCAGGTATGGAAACCAGTGATCTAGAATAGACAGCACAATCTTCTTGGATGATCCAAGGACTCCAATAGCACATGGCATGGCACACTTAAAATCCTGAAGTGAAATGGCTATAAATCTCCAGTTATTTTTTTGGAATGAAATTAGCCTATTTTTTTCCTGAAACAATGTTTCTTAATCTTTTTTTCCATTATGATCCCCCAAGGGTCCTTTTCAGATAATATTTTTCCCAATTGTCCATCCCCCTGAAATTTTAACACCATGGGTCACTGTTTATCTAGTTACATGTTGTATGTGTGAAAAAGCATTTTCTGAAAAACTTTACCACCTAACAAGCAATTTCAGTGCCCTTGGTGGTGATGTTGCTCTCACTGTGAATGCATATCCCAAAGCTGTTCAAGTTCAGACTATCAACTAGAGTATACAGCATTAGATTCATAAGCATTGATTTTATTTGCACTTAGGAGGTTTCATAGACTTTTAGAAGTAATGAATGATGAAGGTATTCTCAAAGCCAACACACCAGTGCAAACAGCTCTTTAATGATCCACATTTTAGAAGTATACTTAAAGAACCTTGATAAAAGTATCAGATATAACTTTATTAGTTATTTTCAGTTGAGGTAACAACTGTATTCCAAGCAGGGATTTAATACTGAGACTTTGCTGCTGACAAATCTCTGAGATGACTAGTGGTGTGACAGTCAAGGAAGAGCACCATTGGCTTTTTGAGTCATAAACTTAGATGTGATCCGGAGCATCAGGTAGTTGCTGGCCAGAATTCAGGAAATGAAATTTATCAGTTCTCACAGCCACTGACAACAGTGAGGCAGGAGAACCAGGACAGGCAAAAAAAGGAAGAAACAAACAAACAAAACCCAGCATTTATTAAAGTCCACATGTCAGATGCCAAGGCTGGAGTCAAAATAATACCTCTCACTTCCTATTGATCTTTGAAATATTGTGCAAGTTCATGAGCAAAGCACACTGAGAAATGGGGCCCCACGCTGAAATTCCTGACACACTTAGAGCATATAGAAAAGGGCAAGTCAATGTGATACCAGAATACTAATGAGAAGGATGAAGTGGAAGAAGAGGAGGAAGAAGAAATGGAAAGGAAAACATGGAGTTCAAAACAAAGAAGACCAATGTCAACATTGACTACATTAACTGTATCCTCATGGGAAAAAACTACCACTTAAACTTTCTTCTCTCACATAGGGGAAAGGATGTAATTCCAAACCTACTTCAAAGGGCTATTTTGAACACATGGATCACTAGATCAGTATAAGCCGAGTGTCAGCTGAAGTAGCCTGTCTTCTCAAATTTAAGTTAAATTTGCAAAAACACCATCGCTGGACACAAGGATTCCTCAGTCTCTGGCAATTCAGGGGGAAAGGGCAGCTTTTGTTTTTCCTCCTGTGACTTTGCAACAAGCTTCCTTCCACCTTATCAGCTTCATGTTCAAATCAAATCACTTTCCATTATTTGCCATTTTCATTCCACACTGTATTACCTTAGAAATGGAAACCAGTATCTTCTCCCCGCCCCCCAGTGTATATTTTAAATAAATGTGAAAAACGGAACAGTTTTGAATTCAAGTGTGGCTCAACACCCTGTCCATATAAGAATGTAATCCTCTCCATTTTCTCAAATCATCACATTCCTGGACCCTTCCATACTCCTTATCTTATTAGACAATGGAATTTAGCCCCACTCTGCAGAAGGAAGACAGGGCAATATATTTCCATGAAGATTTACTACCTCAGAAACCCAATAGAGGCCGCTAGGAGTTGGAATCTACTGGATGACAGTGGGTTGGTTTGGTTTGGTTTTCTACCTTTTCGTATCCAAAGGCTCATTAGTGTTTTTCTAAAATAAAAATACCAACTACTCTGGGTCTCAATCTTTCACTTCATGGAATTGGAAGAGGCTTTAAAATTTCAATCTTTCCTTCCATATCTAAGTAAAACAAACAATAAAAATATTTATTTTTCTTACTAGTATGAATTATGGCACCCACCAACTATCTAGAAAGTAAAATATTGGTTCACTTTATTTGGATTTTAAATAATTTTATTTTGATTTTTTTGGAAAGTTATATTTTGTAAATAAGCGAAGGATTATTCATATAATAGACATAATACTAGTATCCCTAGTGTGATATCGTGCAAGTTGTTGTTGTTGTTGTTGTTGTTGTTGTTGTTATTTGCCCTCGAATTGGACCTGACTCACAGCGACCCCTCCTTGGGTTTCCGAGGTGGTATCACTATGGAAGTAGATTGCCCCATCTTTCTTCTAAGGAATGGCTTGTGGGTTTGAATGGCTAGCCTTCTGGTTAGCAGTCAAGTGTCTTAGCCACTAAGCTACCAGAGCTCCCACTAGTATTGTTGAAATAGACCCTAGAGATTCTAATCTGAAGAGGTGTCTTAGAGGTTTAGGATGTAAGGAAGTATTAGTTATCCCTCTGTATGATTTAACAATTATTGTTACAGAGAGACTTCTCTAACATGCCATTTAAAGTTACAAGCAATCTCTATTCCTCAATTACTTTTTCTATCCCATTATTCTCTAAAAAATTTAACAATTTCATAATCTGTACTATTTTTATGTATTTATTTGCTTATTTCTTGATTGGCTTTAATATTAATAGAAGGACTTCTCAATAAAAGGTGACCCTGACTTTTTTACTAAATGTTCCCAAGTATCACCATAGGGTCTGACACATTGTTGCTGTTGCTGTTAGGTACTGTCAAGTAGTGACCTTATGTGTAACAGAAGGAAATATTTCCCAGTCCTGCACCATCCTCATAGTCGTTTCTGTTTTTGAACCCATTGTTGCATGCACTGTGTCAATCCATCTTATTGAGTGTCTCCCTCTTTTTCACAGACCCTCTACTTTACTAAACTCAGTGTCCTTCCATAGGGATTGTTCCCTTCTGACGACATGTTCAAAGTAAGTACATCTTACCATCCTCCTTTCTAAGGAGCATCCTGGCTGTACTTTCTCAAGACAGGTTTGTTCATTCTTCTGGCAGTCGATGGTATATTCAATATTCTTCACCAAGACCACTATTTAAATGTGCCAATTCTTCTTTGATCTTCCTTTTTCAATGCCCAGCTTTTGCATGCATTGAAGTGACTGAAAATACTATTGCTTGAGTCAGGTGCACTTTACTAATCAAAGGGTCATCATTGTTTTTAAAACCTTAAAGAGGTCTTTTATCACAGATTTGTCCAATACAATAATAGAGACTTATCAGACAGGAGAGGCATATCAGATATTGTTGAATGAATGAATGAATGAATGCATGAATGCAAAAGCAAAAGGGAAAACAGATGGGTGATAAGAGCATCAGCCCCCTATGGATGATTTTTTTCACCAGTTAGCATAGTCCCTGAATAACCCTACAAGTGTAAATGGATGACTTGAGGACCCATGGACTGTCATGACCTTGCACAATGTGCTGGAGAAAAGAGGCCCTGCATCAGAAATAAAAACTCTGTATGCTATGTCTTCCAGATTGCTACCCAGTGAACTGGTATGAAACTATGAAACAATGCCAATTCTGCTACTGCCAAGGACAAATTCAAAGGTCATGGAAATCACAATGCATATTGCTTGAGTCATTCATCTCTTATTTTTTGGTAAGTGGTGAGTAAAAGCAAGGCTTTCCTTCCCTCACACATCACCAAAGCTTAACCCTTTTCTAGACACCTATTTCCTATAATCCAAGGGGAAAGCAAATGAACAAATGAGTTGTGGCACACAAGGTTATACAAGAGAAGTAAATGGTCTCATGTTCTAGATTGTCTATAAATCCATTTTTACCAATTACCCTTGGGATCTAGCCCTAGAATGCCCACATATGTGAAGTAAGGCAGGTCAGATAATAGACTCCCCAAAATGCCCGTGCCCTATTCTCTTAAACTTGTAAATATGTTTCCAAAACTAAGATCATGGGCCTTAAGAGAGAAAGGTCATCCTAGGTCACTGAGGTGTGCCCAATCTGATCACTAATCACACAAGTCCTTAAATGTGGAGAACTTTTTCTAGCTGGAGGAAGGGAGGAAGGAAGGGGTGGAGGGAGGGAAAGAGAGAGATTAAGGGAGAGGAGATGTAAACTGGAAGCCAGAAGTGACACAGAAGAGGCCAAAATATCTAAACCATGAGAAGGACTTAATTGGCTGTTCCTGACTTTGAAAATGAAGGGGATATGAATCAGGGATATGAGTGACCTCTCGAAGCTGAGAATGGCCTCCAGTCTGTGCATCAAGGAAACAGGGACTTTAGCGCCACAGCACCATGGTGCTGAATTCTACCAACATCTTGAAAGACCCTGGATATTCCAACAATCTAGAAGTGAACTGTCCTCCATAAGCTCCTGATAAGAGTGCAACCAACCGACACCTTTATTTCTGCTTTATGAGAACCAGTGAAGAGAAATCACCCATTGTTTTTAAGCACAGTGTGCTGCAATTTGTTATGGCAACAATAGGAACCTAATATATGGAAGAAGCACTCACCTAAGCTTTATCATTTAAAATGTGATGGAAGACCCTGTGATCCAAATGAACCCTGTTGCTTTTTCAGCCTGCTGACTGAAATGCCACCATTGAATCTTTTAGAGGATATGTCATTAAAGACAATGACTGGAATAGAACAGGAAGGAGTAACAGACAGATCCACTAATGTCTAGGAAGACCAACTCGTGATTTGCTCAGAATAAGTTCAGTAATTTAGCAGGAACCTAAACAAAGGAGATACAGAACAGTTAAGTGATGGTAGTTTTTTTTTTTCTGTTTTTTTTTTTGTTTCATTTTGTTTAACAAAAATACAAAGCATAGAATTTCTGCAATGATGGCAGGATTAGTCAGGACATAATGGAATGGCATGAAGCAATGGATAGAGAAGGAGGAAGCAGTAATCAGAGGCCAGCAAGAAGGAGCTGGAAGCATAACTGAAGGAGGGAAAATACAAATAAAGAGGAAAAATTATCTCTATTTCAAAACTCTATGAAAAGTTAGTCCTGTTTTTATCTTCTGCAGAGTCCAAGGGTAAGAGAAAATAAGGTTTGTTAGAGCTAAAATCAAGCAAACAACCTATATACACCAATCAGTGATTGGTGTAACTTTCTAACACATATTAGTACATGAACATCACTTAATACAATGTATGCCAATTGATTAAAAGCTAACTGTTATTTAGTTATATGAATTACCCATGGTTATCAGAAAGTTTCAACTATCCAACAGGCAAAACTTAGTGGATTTGAACTAAAAAATTAGATAGGAAGCTTAGCTTACAGGGCAGTGAGTCTGTGTTAACGAGGGAGAAAAAACTCAGAAAAGGAAGGTAAGAATGGTTGCATGACTTGAAAAATATAATCAATGTCACTGAACTGTCTGTGTAGAAACTGTCGAATTGGGGTATGTTTTACTGTGTATGTTTCAACAGCAAGAGCAACAGCAAAAGATATATAAAAAAGAAAAATTGTAATGGATTTGTGCTCATTGAACACGTTATTGTTGTTATGTGCTGTGGAGTCGTACCTGACTCATAGCGGCCCCTCCTTGGGTTTCTGAGGCGGTATCACTACAGAGCCCCTGAAAAATACTTGCAAATAGAGAACTCAGTTCACACATTAGACAACCTCTTAACAGTCTCTCCCATGATGCTATGGGAGCGTAAGTTAAGATAAAAACAATGAAAAAGAAACTGATCACAAATTAGAAGAGCTCTTCATTAATTTATTTTAAAGAATAAAACAAAAAGAATAGACAAAGAAAAAAAAGAGAAACAATCTAAGCCTAACTTGAAGGTCTTTAGATAGACTATAAACAACACTATGGCAATGATGACAATAATACAATGATACCAGCAATCTGTTGAGCACTTATTATGTAAGTGATAGTCATCATGCTAGGTAATGATATGTGATATTGTATTTAATTTTTCAAACCCTATAAGTTAGCTTTTATTATCCACATTTTATAGTTGAGTCAAATGGAAAATAATTGCTCATAATCATAGCTCATCAATGGCAGAGCAGTCATTCAAAAGCAAAATTTTGAGCGATAATAAGCACCATGCTTAACCAAAGCCTTTAGAATCTTCAGTTCTGAAATTTATCACAAGGTTTTTTTTTAATCCTTCTTTTACCTACACTATCATTGAAAATCAATTGCAAATTTATGATTAGAATTTTAATCTCCCCACCATTTAATATGCATGGCTTTCATTACTGGCTACCCTATATATCTTCAGTGTGTTTATTGATAATATACATTTCTTTTTTGTATGGATTGCACTTATCCATTTTTCTATTTATTTATGAAGATACAAGTATCTTCTATGTTGTACGTGTTTTAAATGCTTATATTATTTGAATTTAAACCTTGTGATTTTTTATGAACATTTATTTACTAAAGCAAAATATATCAATTTTTAATACATGGCATCTTCATTATTGTAGATTTTGTTAAACTACTATGAAATTTACAAGCTGTCATGTAGAATATTTCCATGTTTTATATTGACCTTCCTTTCAAGAAAGATCATTTTTTCATGTTTTATTCTTATTATAAGTCTGTGGTTTTATTTACATATATTGGTCTAGCACATTTATTTTTTAAGTTCATTCTTGAATATTTTATATTTTATATTCATAAAAATCTATATTCATTATGTTTTCTACTGGTTACTGATGGCATATGGAAAAATTATTTTGATTTTAGGGGAATTCTAAACAGAGCATTGTTGTTGTTGTTGTTAAGTGCCGTGGAGTCGTTTCCGACTCAGTGACCCCATGCACAGCAGAACGAAACACTGCCCGATCCCGCGCCAGCCGCACAATCCCTGCTATACTTGAGCCCATCATCGCAGCCACCGTATCAATCCATCTCCTTGAAGGCCTCCCCCTCTTTCGTCGACCCTCCACCCTACCAAGCATGACATCCTTCTCCAGGGAATGGTCCCTTCTTACAACATGACCAAAATAGGTGAGACGAAGTCTGGCCATTCTTGCTTCCAAGGAGCATTCCGGCTGCACTTCCTCCAGGACAGATCTGTTAGTTCTTTTAACAGTCCATGGTACTTTCAGCACTCTCCGCCAGCACCACAACTCAAAAGCATCAACTCTTCTTCGGTCCTCCTTATTCATTGTTCAAAACAGAGCATTACACTATTATAATTATTTTATTGTTTTTATTACTTCCATAGTATTATCAGAAGATAATCATATAATCTAGAGATAGTTCTATGATTTTAAAACAGTTCATATATCTCATTTTATTTTTATCTGGTGCCATTGTTTAGAACTTCTTTACTACATATAGCAATCATAAAGGTTATCTTTGTCACATCCTTACCTTTAGTGAAATTATTCCCTTTTTGAAAATTAAGTTTAATTTGGGCTAAAAAGCATGAAATAAATAATGCTAATTTTGGTTTAATTTTTGTTAGAAAGTATGGAGAAAATCATTTGGACTTTCTGTTGTGCATTTTAATGAGACTCAATATATTGGTAGATTTCATAAGGATACATTATCATTGCATTACGAACAGCAGGGATACTAGCTATTGGGTATTTTTCCTTACCTCTAGCACTTGATGTTGTGTCAAAAATTTCATTCCATAAATACACACATATATTGTAGATTTGTAGATTTGTTTTTCTTTGTAGCATATTTATCAAGTTTTGGCATTACAATTATGTTAGATTCATAAAAGAAACTTAAAAGTTCTACAGTTTTTAATGTTTTGTAATAATTTATATAAAAGAACATATGCTCCTTTAACACTTAAAATAACTTGTCAATGACTTAATCTTGTCTTTGCACCTTTCTTGGAGATAATTCTTTGACAACGTTTTTAATATTTCTCACATCATTCCTTGTTCATTATTGTTCTATCATCTTAAATTATTTTTTGAATTTATATATTATTTAAAAATGTTTTCCTTAAATGTAAGAGCATTTTCCCAGTCTTTATGCCTCTAAATTTAAATTAGTAGGGGCTGTGGAACTCTCAACTTAATTCCCAAACTAATTGGGCAATATCAGACAAAGTCATGAGTTGGCCTGTAGGAGGGCCTTTTTCAATCTGTTCTCATCTAATCCAAATGTGGTTTCTGTGATGTAGATGGTAGGTAGTCTTTTATTGTTCTTGCCATGTGCATATCTCTCTCCTATATGATGTTACTTGTTCATTGCATTGAGGATTTGGTAGAAAGAGAATGGAACATATGTAATCATATTGCTAACTTAACTCATTTACCTGAAAATGCTCTATCATTTCAATTTAAAAGGTGTAAATTTTGGTAACAAATCACTATATGTTAAAATAACATAACAATTGTCTAATTAATCTAAAGGACTTCTAAATTATTGAAAGGGCATAACCTTCCCCTGACAAAACTGTACGAGTAACATCCTCATTTCCAAATCTTCCTTAGCTACCAACAGAAAAGTAATGGTTCTGAGTGGAAATAGTGATGGGATACCCTTTGCCTTTCCTGTTCTCTCTTCTGAATCAAGATGTCTGCTCTGCTTGTTAGTGATAACACAAAATCTTCAAGACTATCATCCTCAAAGAAATATTCTCTCAATGTCTTGTGTGCAAGAGACTAGAAATTCTTTTTCTCATAAAGAACAAAGCCAAGATCATTCTGCCTGGTGTACTGGCATTGTCTGCCCACCCCAACTCCTCCCACGCATATGGACGACCACCATAAACTTTCCTAGCATGAGCCATTTTCTTTTAATGGACTAACAAAATGGCTAGACATTCCAATTAGATTTTGAATTGCATTGAATTGTGTGAAATTTAGTACACAACTTTTCATAATAAATTTATTCATGCATTTATATACACCTATCAATTTTAGTATCAAGGTGATCAGTCAGAAATATTCAATATAAAATAAATTAAGGAATGAGACTTATTCTATTAGAGTCCTGGTTGGATAGGTCTATATAGTTATATTAAGTTTTTGGAATTCTAGCTCACTTGATTTTTGAATCTTTGATGACTGTTCTTTCTTCTAAGAATGCACTTAATACACTGTAATAAATTTATATCACTAAAATTATCCTTAGAGGAGACAATTTCATTTAACTCAAAATGTTCCAGGTAATAAAGAAACACAACAACAAAACCGCTGCCCTTTAGGGTACTAACTTGGTGATAACAACTTTGTTTAAACTATTCAGACCAATTCTGTAAGAGCTGCTGGGACAGGAAAATAAGGTTGAGGTAATAGCTGCTGCAAAGTGATTATTAACATCTCAAAATATTTATTCAGGTTTGTTGCAAAACTCATGTTAATTTGCCTCCAGAAAGTTGAATACTCCATGAGCTATATATGTTCAAGTCCTCTTGAATGTTGCATTGCAAACTCTTTCAGAGGTAATAGCAAAGTAATATGTTTTCCTTTCTAATTTCTGGTCTAGACATAGGAGAGAGATCAGTAATATGATACACATGTTTGCATCTATCATTTACAAATTGCTTTTTCCCTTCTATGTATTCACAGAATTTAAACATGAAATACTTGGGAAGGGAGAGAAATACACATATTTTAATCTCCTTCTCTCAAGTTTGGAAATGTAACTGTTTTCATTTGTGAATAGAATGCTTTTAAGTTTAAAAATTAATGACCACAAAATGTTATTAATGTGTATATCCTAAAACATACTTCTCTAATTGCATTATGCATTTAAAGTAACCATGTGCATTCTAATCTGTAGTCAAGTAAGTATACATTAAAGAGAGATTTGAATAAAAAGATTTAATATTTTGAATTAAGATGTTAGTATCTAAAATTATGCTAAGAAATAATCACACTTATTTTCATTGTTATGTTATATTGAACTAAATGACAAGGTAATTATGATGTGAATAGGGGCAAGGCACTCAAGTTTTATAGTAATGACTGTGGTATGAATTTGTAACAGATTTGATACCAGCTTTATTTTACTGCAATATTTTTGCCTTTAGTTTCTCCAGGAGAAATGCTTATTATTTATGATTTGGCTGAAGATGAAATAAGTCCAAGGATTCATAATGGGATATGGAACCTTTCATCTCAAAGTTTATTGTTCCAGCATATGATGCTTTGCCTGACATCATAATTAGCTTATTCTTTGATTGTTCTCTCCCTGTAACAATATACTACCCAAAAGCTAAAAGAAGAAGACTAATGTATCAACTGTCATTGGTTAATTGGCCTATACATTTGTTCACTTGACTTAACTTTTAGCCTATTATTATTATTATTTATTAATATATATTAGTTAATCATCATTGGGTCTACTTTATGTCAGCTGCCGTACATTTTATGCATGACCTCATTTGTTTCTATCAAAACTCTCCAGATAACATTAATGAAGTTAGGAAAGACTATACTAAGTAAAAGAAGTTCGAAACACAAGGCCACAGATTGTATGATCCCAACGATATGAAACGTCCAGAGTAAGAAAATCTATAGAAACAGAAAGTACATTAATAGCTGCTTTAGGGAGAAAAGTAGGGTCAGTTGTTAGAGTATTCATTTCTTTTAATAGTGATGAAAATGTTCTAAAATCCACTGATGTGATCATTGCATATATATGTGAATATACTGAAAACAATTGACTTGTACACTTTAAGTGTATGAATTGTACAGTATGTGAATTATATCTCAATAAAGCAGTTGAATAAAATAAGTTATTGGGATAATATCTGAGATAGTGTATGAACAGAAGCTATGGTCATTAGTTCATGGATTTATTTAGGGCTTTATTTTTGCATCAAAATCCTATACAAATGTAAAGTGTGTGTTCCTTTTATCTCTGGTGTGACACTGGGTTTGTATCAAGTGTGCTTGGCATCTACTCAGCGCTGGCTATCTGAGTGAATGCTCTGAGCTGGGAACTTTACACTTACAAATATGGTGGAAGCCCAGGAAACATAATATCGACCCCTTCAGAGAGTTCCTATGAGGAAACAATAGTGTAACAGATGAAAAGTTCATTACTATCAGATTAATATATTAAAAAAAAAAAAAAACACCAAACTCACTGCCATGGAGCCAGTTCTGACTCATAGTGACCCCTTCTTGCATCCGAGGTGGTATCTCTATGGAAGTAGACTGCCCAGTCTTCCTTCCTAGGAGTGGCTGGTGGCTTTGAACCTCCAACCTTCTGGTTACCCGTTAAATGCCCTAGGCACTACAGCACCAGAGCTCCCATCAGATTGATACATACTTCAAAAGTATAGCCAGTAAAAGTAATGTACATAGTAAGAATAATAACTCAGTTTCATGAAAATGTGAAATTAAATCTTACATCTGGCAGAAAATATTACTTACTTACTTTTTACCTTCCTACTTCCTCTTATACACACTCACATGTGTACATGCACAAAATTCAATATGATATACTTATAGAACCAAATTATAATACTCGTACTGCTTAGGGAAAAAAAAAATGGTGGCACATATAGTCTATGAATAATATCCCAATGAAGATTTAGATAGTTTTTTTTTTTTTAAATCAATGAGTCAGTAATATTGTTCATTCATTAATTCACTTAACGAATAATTTTGAATTCCATTATTTTGCAATAACTACTCTAAGTGAAAGGAATAAATATGAAAACATACTGGTCATAATCATTTCTATATTCTAATTAGTGGTAGAGAGATAAATAAAATAAGCAAATTAACAAGATAACCCAAGAGGAGTATTATAGAAAATACATCATTATTTTATCATATTTCTCATATGCATTGTTTTATGTTGATACTGGATATGAAAGAGAAAAAAAAATATACATGAAGATGTGAGAATCTTAATATACATGGTAGAATAAATCTAAATTTATCATAAGTGACTATTTTTTTCAGTATCTATTTTCTGTAGCCCAAAAACAAAAACAAGCTTTCTTGGAGCAGTTATGGTTTAGAACACACCGATAGACTTTACACATCAAAAAAAGCAAATGCCCAAGTTATTCTCTGCTCCTATTCTCAACTTGCTTACACATGTAGCTTTAATTTTCCTATCTTTCTCAGCGTGCTGGAATAGGAAGCTAGATTACAATGATTCATGATTTCCCATGGATGGTTATAAGACTTTAATGTACTGGTTCTTTCATTTACCAAATAAACGCATAAAAATGCTATAAATACTGAATTTGTTGACACTGTCAATAAATGTAGAAAAATAATTTAGACTGGGTGCTAACATGTATCATTTTTCATACTGCATGTGATGATTGTATGTTACAGAAACTCTCTTGTTGATGCTGCCAAAAATGCTCAGGAATCAAATTCAGGAGCTGAGAAAGGAAGTATTTCCCAGGTTGGTTCCCTAACAATCAATCACTGTTTTTATCTTTACACTCTAATAGTGCATTTCCTCACTGTGCAAAGCTCTGACAGTCACTGTAATACATCTTGAGGTTAGTGTCACGTTGCGTAACTTAAAACACATTCTATGTTGCAAATTATGAGGCCCATGACTGGTGGGCAAAGAATGACTGTATTTTCAGTAAACCTTTTAATCCTACGGTGAGCCTATCCGACATGAGAGTACAGACCATAGATCACTGTGGCAAACGTGATTAGTTTGAGAAAACTCTCCATTATTTACAATCTCCTTTGAAGTGAACTCTCTTCCCTGAGACTCTGTTATATAGGGTTTAAAAAATAGTGTGTTAATAGTTATCATTTTTGTCTTTCCATAACTTCTAAAGGAAATATTTTTGACATGTGTCTTCTCAATTTATTCACTAAGTTTAGTTCTTCTTTAGCTGTTAAATTTTATTTCAATAATGGAAATTTTGATACCAACATTTTTGGTGTTTTTTTAGTCTCAGAAATAATCTGATAAAAGCAATTCAAAAGTATTTCTAATGCAATAGTAATTTAAAATAGCTTGGAGGAAGAGGAAGAAAATACAAATCTTCCACCCTCAATGAGCTTACCGACGAGTAAAGAGAATAAGAAAATTATGTAACAACATATACTATCAGACAACATATTTGCCATAAAAATACAGATACTAGCTAAGAGTAAGGCTTCTGAGATTTTATTGTCTGAGGTAAGAGCATTATAATTCATGGAATAATAGCAAGAAGTCTAACATGTATGTTATTTGAATGGGGCAGAAAAAAATATATTTGCAGAAACAATGGCCAGACATATTCCAAATTTGAACAAAAGCAGAAGCTGAATTGAGCTAGAAGCTCAAGGAAGCCTATCAGGACAAATTGAAAGAAAACCACAACTAGGGACCTGATATTCAAATTCTAGAAAACCAAAGAGAAAGGCTTAAAAGACACCAGATGAAAAACGTTTGTAATAAGTTGAAAACATGATAAGAATGACTGTTAACTTCCAACAAAAACAATGTAAACCCTAAGACAGGGTAATCACATCTTTAAAGTTCTCAAAGGAAAAGGAAAAAAATGCTACAAACTTAAATTTTGTATTTAGTGAAAATGACTTCAGAATAAAGGCAAAATTTAAATAAAATGTAGATAAATGAAAGCAGAGAGAAATTTTTTTTTTTTTTTTTTTTTTTTCACCAGCAGACCTGAAGTAGAAAATATACTGGGGAGTTCTTCAGGCTGATAGGAATCTTACCAGATAGAAATTGGGATTTACAAGAAGGAAGGAAGAATACCTACCAGAACTGGTACGTGTGTGTATAAATGCTATATATATACTTTTTTTTCTCAGTTCTTAATTTCTTTAAAAACAACTGATAATTACTCTTGGTACATGCAAATTATACTTCAAAAAATCTGACTTAAAAAAACACTATTGAAGCAATAGTAGTAAAAAATGTATTTTGGGTTCATAAGAGAATCATAAAATAGGATACAGAACAATGATTTGGAGGAGAATAAAAAGAATTGTCTTACAATATACATGAAGTGGTAAAATATTAATTTCAGGATAGGTGCAATAGATTCAGTTAGCATATTATAATCACTAGAGCAACAACCTGAAAAACAAACAAATAAGGTTGTTTTATTCTGAGTAATACCACCGCAAAATCCAAACTGAAATTTTGGCCCAGGATGCCTCTGAGGAGGCAGTACTGAAAAAAATTTTGCACCTGAACATCATTCAGGTTGAATAAGCTCTGTGATAACTGTCAGTTGCAAGCAAGAAAAGGTGATAGGTTAGAATGCACATTCTGCCTTTCATGCAACTCTTTCTCACTACCTTGGCTACTATGTTTACCCTGCTTCCCTATATATATATGATATATGGGAGCTCTGGTAGTATAGCGCCTAAGGCATTTGACTGCTAACCAGAAGGCTGG
>NW_006921809.1:63443-65408 GCF_000298275.1 Orycteropus afer afer
ACCTCTCATTGACTAAATAATAGATATTGAAGCCCAAAACATCAAAATACATAGAAGATTAGAATAACACTATTATTTTTCAAATTTTAGCCATTTAATAATTAATTGGACCTATATTGAACTTGACAATGTGTTAAGGACTGAATTGCAATGATAAATAAGACACAGTCCCTTTCTTTGAAAAGCACAAACTGTCTTCACAAGACAGATATGAAAATAGATAAATTTCAAGAAAATGTTCTGCTGCATATTTTAATATGTTAAGCACATTTTAATAAATTATATTGCAGAAATGTAAGCAAAGTCTGTGGTAGAGTATCTCATTCTCATTGGAAGGAGTTGAAGCTTTTATTGAGGAGATGATATTTGACCTGAGTTGAGAGATGAGTAGATGATTTTAAGGCCAACAGCAGTTGAAAGAATAGAGTGGGCCATTCTGGTTAGAAGAAAAATATCCACTAAGGCATGGAGTTGTGAAAGAGTCTATAATATCTTGAAAATGTCACACGAAAAGAGAGAGATGCCCCAAAATGAGGTTGTGATATTAGATTGAGAATGATGGTGAAGGTATTTGTACACTAAGACAAGAAGTAGTAGTTTTGAACTATAGGTCTAGGAATCCAATAGAAAGATAAAATGTGATCAGCACTTATGGTAGAATAAACCTGGCCATAGTAGACAATAGTTCTGATTAGAGTTAGGGAGGAAGGGACATAAATTAGGAGATTATACTTTGTATTTTGGTAGTGAAGTAACATATTGGTCTATTTCCATAAACTGATAAAAGTATAGTAAATAAATTGTTATGCATAAAGTTACTAAATTTTGCAAATATCTAGTTTAGGGTCAATTCAAGTTCATCCGTCCAATAAATATCCTTTTGTTTGCTTACTGTTTTCTTGAGATGTGAGCAAATAGATGGTATTACAACTAGTACACTAAAAATTGTGTAAAAATCATACAGCTAAAATAAAAATTAATGGTGAAGAACTAAATGTGATCTTACAAAGATCAGGACTAGAACAAAGATACTCATTCATACCACTTCTATTTAAAAGTACTACCATCTTTATTTGCAGCCATTCACACCACTCCTACTTAAAAGTATTACAATCTGTATTTACAGATGACATGATTTAATACTTAGATATTCAACCTAAAGCAGTATAAAAACACTACTAGAACCAATGTAATAGTTAAGATTGTGTGTCAATTTGACTGGACGATGATTCCAAGTCGTTTAAGCAACTACAATGTAGTCATTGCCTATGATAAAATATGATATAATCTAATCACCTCTATGATGAAATGTGCTGTGAGCAGCCAATCGATTGAAAGGAAGTTTCCTCAGAGGTGTGGCCTGCTTCTTATATATCTATATCTATCTATATCTATATCTATATCTATATCATCTATATCTATATCTATATCTATATCTATATCTATATCTATATATATGGATGTTCTGGGAAATTCTTTGACTTTCTGTTGGATCTTGGTCCTGCATCTAGCTCATCATCTGCTCTTGGACTTGGACCAGTGGACTGCTATGCGGCCTGCCAATCTTGGGATTGTTGCCTTCACAGCTGGTAAGCCAACAATCTGCCATTTTTACCTGCCGATTTTGGATTTGGGATTTGTCCTCCTCTGAAGCCAGCAGACTTTGGTTTTACAAAAGGATACAATGAAATGGAAGGATGATAGATATACTACTAATTGTTATGACGGTGTCTTGTTATATAAATATGTCAAAACTTAAATTGTTTACATTTGTGTAGTTTATTGCATACCAATTATTTCTTAATGAAGGTACAAGTATTTTTTTTTAAGTAACAAGTACATTAAAAAGATAAATAAATAGGCATATAAATAAACAGACCAATATGGATTGTGGACCAAGAGAGCTGTATGACTAAGAAACTGATGGTATAAGGGTACGAGAAATATTGGGGAAAGAAAAAAAAA
>NW_006921809.1:66823-67966 GCF_000298275.1 Orycteropus afer afer
AAAGCAGTGGGAAATCATTACAGAATTTTAAGCCAGGATTAATGTGCTCATATATGCATTAAAATAAAATTGTTGTGCTGTATGGAGAATGAATTTGGGGTGATAAAGGGTTTATCAGGGTGATCAGCTGGGGAGCTGTTTGCAAGAGGCCTGATGAGGAGCTATGGTGGTGTATACTGGATGGTAGCAGTGAGTAGGGAGAAAAGTGGTAGATTTAGGAATGCTTTGGAAACAGAAGCGAGAGCCCGTGATGATTTAGCAGGTGAAGAAGAAAAACAGTTTAGAAAAACTTCCAAATTTCTGATATCTAAGCAACATGGTGATTGGTGACAATTTTAACTGAATAAATAAAGAGGAAATGTAAAGGTTTATATAACTAAATCAAATAATAAACATTAGAAGTATGTGTAAGTGAATATTTATATAATTTTGGGGAGATAAAAAGTTATTATTCTTGATGATAAAGATAAAAGCAATAAAAGAAAAATTAATCAATTTGAACTTCAAAAGTGTAGTGACTGAGACACTTATACAACTGAAAGAAAATATAAGATTAAACCTAGGGGAAATGATATAGAACTTTGTGACAAAGAGATGGTATCTTTATTATAGGGACTTTTATAAATCAATAAGAAAATAAGTAAAATACAAGCAGTTCACTAACATTTTAAATACACAAATAGCTTATATGAAAAATAGTCAACCTTATAATGTTAAAAAAAATGTAAGCTGAAATACTAAGGAGATGTTTTTAGTATCAAATTTCATTGATGAAAGAAAGATAATGTGCACTACCATCAAGGATATCTGAAATCAAGCATTCTCACATTCTGCTTGTTTTTATTAACAGAAATTTATTCAAAGCAAATTTGAGTCCACATGTCGTATAATTTAAACACACATGTTGTCTTTGACCCAGTAATTTCCTTTCCATATTTACCACAGAAATGTTCAGTCTGTTCTCGTTGCTGTTTTTAGGTGCCATCAAGTCTGTTCTGCCTAACAGCAACTCTACAGACAATGGAACAAAAAACTATGTTGCCCTGCACCATGGTCACAATATTTGCTACATTTGTGTCAATTGTTGCAGCCAATGTTGAGAGTCTTCCTCTTTTTCACTAACCTTCTGCTTTACCAAGGTGA
>NW_006921809.1:83221-85190 GCF_000298275.1 Orycteropus afer afer
GGACCATTCCTTGGAGAAAGATGTCATGCTTGGTAGGGTGGAGGGTCGACGAAAGAGAGGGAGGCCTTCAACGAGATGGATTGACACGGTGGCTGCGATGATGGGCTCAGATATAGCGGGGATTGTGGTGCTGGTGCGGGATCGGGCAGTGTTTCGTTCTGCTGTGCATGGGGTCGCTATGAGTCGGAAACAACTTGATGGCACTTAACAACAACAACATATCTGGGTTGTGTTGTTTCCCTGAATGCTACTCTCAGGTTGTTTTCGGCCATTATTTGTTCTCTGTCTGAAAAACTCGATTTTTTTTTTTTCTTGTAAGGTTGATCTGGTTTTTACACATTCCCTTAATTTCAGTTTATCTGAAATTTTCCTAAAATCTTTTGGATATTTTAGACATTTGGATAGATTATCCTAAAATCCTTTATCCTAAAATAATTTTTGAGGGACGATTTTGCTTGATATAACTTTTCGTTGGCAAATTTTTTTCATTCAGAATTTTATATATGTTATACAATTTCCTTCTTCCTGCATGGTTTTTCCCTCAAGAAATCAGAGATTAGTGTTATAGGTTCTTCTTTATAGATACTCACTGCTGTCGAGTCACAACTGACTCATAGCAACACTTCCTTGGGGTTCCAAGGCAGTATCACCATGGAAGTAGATTGCCCAGTTTATTTCCGAGGAGTGGCTGGTGGGTTTGAACCACCAGCCTTCTGGTTAGCAGTCAAGTGCGTTAGGCACTACATCAAGGCTGTTCAAATCCCCCAGCCACTTCTCAGAAGGAAGGTTGGGCAATCTACTTCCTTGGTCACACTACCTCGGAAACTCAAGGAGGGGTCACTATGAGTCAGATCCGATTCAACAGCAGAGGGTTTTAGAATTCTTTATTAGTAGTTTTTTTCTTTTTCTTGAGATGCTGTCAGACTTCTCTCTTTGTCTTTGATTTTCAAGTTTGCTTATGAAATGTCTTAGTGATTTTCTTTTGAGGTTTGTCCTGCTTGGGGTTCATTGATATTCTTGAATACACAACTTGTTTTCATGATCATAAGGAAATTTTCTTCCAAGAAATCTTTGATAATTTTCTTGGTGCTTTTTCTGTCTCTTCCTGTTCTGGAATTCCTATCATACATAAGTTACTCCTCTTGAGAGTGGACTACATAATTCTTAGGCTTTTGTGATAGTGTTGTTGTCAACTTGGGTGGGCCTTGTTGAGTGGCAGGGCAGCTGGATGTAGTAATTCCCCGTGGTGAGATTGGCAATCAGCTCCATGGTGGAATCTACTGGAGCAGCTGAGTAGCTGCTTTAGGGATGTGGTCTGCTTCCAGTGTATAAGAAGCAGCTTTGAGGAAGATCTCTAGCTTTTTGGCATGCTTGAACCTTCCATGTAGCCAAGTCTTCATTCAGCAGCCTGCCATACTCTGATGATCTTGGAACTTTCAATGGACTTGAATTAATGGCCTTCCGTGTGGTTTGGTAATATCGGGACTATGCCTTTCACCTGTCAACCTTGGGTTTGTCAGCCTCAGCAGCCAGCAGCTGCCTGAGTGAAGAGATGCCTCTAGCTTCAGTAGGCTGGGAGCAAGAGGCAGAGGTGAAGCCTAAGGTCTAGGGGCTTTCACACAGCAGCTAGAACCTGGCACCTGGAACTTGGGCTTCTAACCTCCAAAATTATAATAGAATAAACTCTTGTTAAAGCCATCCCATTTGTGGTATCTTCTGTTCGAGCAGCACTAGGTAACCAAAACCAATTTCTTCATTTTTTCCTTTTGCTCTTTTTTTTTGATTATTCCTTCAAAAGATTAGACCTCAAAAGAAAATCACTGAGATATTTGCCTTCTATTTGACTAATCTTATCTTTCATTGATTCAGTTCTATTCCTTTGCCCTTTCAATGAACTACCTATTTGTGAAATCTTAGTGATAATCTCCTGGATTATTTGCTGGTTTTGTATGGTTTCTAATTCCACCCC
>NW_006921809.1:85925-86788 GCF_000298275.1 Orycteropus afer afer
GCTAGTGGAGCTGATTATCAGATTCCCACCCTAATTGGAATTTTGCTTTCAAAAACTCAAAATGGCTAAATTATCAGGTTAGTTGACAAGCCACTGCTCCGTATCTCCTTGTTACCTATTTTCATTCAGTTTCTTATTCTAGTCAGTATTTGTTCTACTTCTTTATCCTTTCCTATGAAGCTCAGAGTTCCAGGATTATCATCCATATCTATTTTCTTATACCTGTGTTA
Source organism: Orycteropus afer afer (assembly GCF_000298275.1). NCBI lineage: Eukaryota > Metazoa > Chordata > Mammalia > Tubulidentata > Orycteropodidae > Orycteropus > Orycteropus afer. The sequence continues at coordinate 86,156 of NW_006921809.1, forward strand.
TAGAGGGTCTGGGTAGCTTGTCTGGCTAGTCAACCATTTTTTCATAAGTCTTTTTGATGCTGTTTTAGTAGTGTAGCTTTAACTTCTTATGTTGTGTGATACTAAACTATAGAATTACAAATTATTCCCATAGATGCCTTGGCCCAAGCTACTGTGTGGAATTCATTTATTAACTCTAATAATATATATATTTATTTTTGTACTTTAAAAGATAATAATGCTATCTGTGAATTATGACCATTTTACTTCAAATTCTCTAAACTGTGTGTAGTGTGTGTGTATGTGTAGGAATTTTTTTTCCCTCTTTTCATATTGTTCTAGCTAGGAACACCAGCAGTAAAATGTCATATAAAGTGGTGGAAGTAAGTTTCCTTGTTTTATTCCTAATTGAAAATATAATACTCTCAATATGTCAACATACTTGAAAGTTGTGACTGGTTTTTCATAGGAATTGTATATCGGAATTAATTTTTTCTACTGCATCTCTCATATTATGGTTTATCTGGAACAGGTATTTAATTTTATCTCCATTTTTTTATCTAATAATATTACCATATAATTTTCATCCTTAATCTATTAATGCATAGAATTAAATTGTATGGTGCTAGAATTTTAAACCCACCTTGCATTCCT
>NW_006921809.1:87233-113594 GCF_000298275.1 Orycteropus afer afer
TCCAGAACAGATTCAAAACAGATATAATTCACTATCTTGCCTGGTTTCTAGGAGGAAAGTTCTCCTCCAAAAATCTGCAATGCCTAGACAATTCTCTTCTTCGTTAAGTAAATTTGGATTTCAGTTTACATTGTCTGTGTTCCAGGAAACTATCACATCCAGATATTAACTTATAATGTCATCTTTGACTAGTAATAACCCCAAGAGTAACTAACAAAAACAACAAAGAAAATATACACAGCCTTGCAATATCAACACCAGACTTTTAAGCCAGGTAAGCTTTTATCCTATAGGTGAGAGGAAACCATTAAAGCAGTTGTAAATTGTAAGTATCAGTAACAAATCTGGGTTTTAACATTATTGCTCTGGTTCCTGTTTGAGAAATGAATTGTTGTTGTTGTTATTATTTGCCGTGGAGTAGGCCCCGACTCATAGCGACCCCTCCTTGGGTTTCCGAGGCAGTATCACTAAGGAAGTAGGATTGCCCAACATTGTTGTTGTTGTTTGTTGTTGTTTGCCGTCGAGTCGGCCCTGACTCAAAATGCCCAACATTAGAGAGGGGTAAATGCGAAAGGGAGAAGGGCACTCCAGGTGCTATTAAGGTTGTTGTTGTTGTTATTTGCCATGGAGTCAGCCCTGACTCATAGCGACCCCTCCTTGGGTTTCCAAGGCAGTATCATTACGGAAGTAGGATTCCCCAACCTTCCTTCCGAGGAGTGGCTGATGGGTTTGAACCGCCAGCCTTCTGGTTAGCAGTCAAGTGCCTTAGGCACTATGCTATCAGAGCTATTAAGGTAGTCATGGATTATAGATTATGATAATAACAGTCAAATAACCCGAAGAAAGTTCTGACTGGTAAAGAGGAAAGTGGAGTAGGATTTATAGATTTTTAGCTTATCTGCCTTGGGACATGGTAACAAATTAATGGAGATGCAAAACATTAGATGAGGGGCAATGTTAAAGGAAATAAAAATGATTTATATTATCTAGGTTAAATTGATTTATCTTTTGGACAATTAAATCAAAATAAATATAAGGGATAATAGCTAATTGAGATCAATTGAAGTAGATAAAAGCATATGGAGGAATATAAGATGAGAAGAGAGAAAGCCCTGATTATCTATTTCTATCTATTTATAGATAAGCTCAGAGATTATCTATTTCTATCTCAGCTACATATAATAAAAAACACAGATTATGTGAATTTGCCTAAAATGTTCAGGGAAAGATTTCTGGAAGATATGTTTATTTAGCTAGATTTTGAAGGATAAAGAAATGGTTTCATTATCTATGGATAGGAATAGTTCCAGAGAGAAAATAGGGTATAGGGACAAAGATTAAAGAAAGTGAACAACATGATCAGAAAATTCAGTTGTTCAGTCTAACTGTAACTTGAGGTGTATGATGGTTGAAAACACTAATTCAGTAAAAGGGTAACAATTTCTTTGTGCAAACTTCATATTCAAGGAAATTTCAAAACAATTAAAATAAATTAAGACAACCTTATAAAGTCCCTTTGGTGGTTTACATTACAAGATACTTTATACTTCAAGAGTCTTAGAGACTGTAATATGTAAATGCACATTGGGAATGCCTAGGATGGAGGTGTAGAATGCATAGTTTTTCAAACTTATTAGATCATAGAAACATTTTCTCAAATAGTAACACAAGACCATTGTTCTGAAAAATAATAATATTAAAGGCAAAAATTTAATAGTGTTTAAAACAAATTTAAACCCATTGCTGTTGAGTTCATTCCAACTCATAGTGACCCCGTAGGACAGAATAGAACTGCTAGGCTTTGAGCTTTATGAAAGCAGACTGCCTCATCTTTCTCCCACTAAGTGACCTGTGCATTCAAATTACTGACCTTTCAGTTTGCAGCCAAACACTAAACCACTGCACCACAGAGCTTTTTAATAATGTTTAAAAAAAAAAAAAAAAACTACCATGGAGTTGATTCTAACTCAGTGACCATAGGCCAGAGTAGAACTTTCCCACGTGGTTTCCAAGGCTGTAAATCGTTACAGAAGCAAACTGTCTCATCTTTGGATTCTCTAGTAGGCTTGAATCTCTGACTGTTTTGTTAGCAGCTGAATGCTTTTATCACACTGATCAACTTTCAATAGTTTTTAGATGCCACTATCTCTTTCTGCATGGATTTTGCAATGTAAGAATCAACAGTGAAAACACATAGACAGAGTAATATGTTGATATGTGAGAGGGGCAAGAGTGAGTGGTGGGTAGAATCATTGAGTTAGAGTCAACATTGAATTTGCATTACTTTGTATTGAAACTATGTTTTTGAATACCAAACAGTCAACATCAGTGTTAAATCAGAACAGAGCTGTGATTGTGCATTGGGTTGCTAATGAATTGTTAGGATACAAGTGTTTGCATGTGTGTTTATGCCTGTGTGAGGTCACCTCGTTGTCATTCTATAAAGTATCACTAGATTTGGTTATACTTATGATAAATGGTCCACCACTCGTTTGTTGTATTGTCATACTGTGGCAGCTTGCATGTTGCTGTGAGGAGGCTATGTCACCAGTGTGTCAAATCCAGCAGTGTCACCCATGGTGGACAGGTTTCAGTGGCACTTCCAGACTAAGACAAATAATTGGCCAACAAAAACCTTATGAATAGTGGTGAAACGCTCTCTGATATATTACTGGAAAACTTTATGAACAGCCCTGAAACATTGTCCAATAAATGCTGTAAGATGAGCCCCTCAGGTTGGAAGACACCCAAAATACAACTGGAGAAGAGCTAGCTCCTCAAAATAGAATCAGCCTTAATGATGAGGATGGAGTAAAACTTCACTTGCCAATGTGGCATGACTCAAAATGGGAAGAAACAGCTGCAAATATCCATTAATAATCACAATGTGTAATGTAAGAAATATGAATTTAGGAAAATTGGAAGTTGTCAAAAATGAAATGGAATGCAGAAAGGTCAATATCCTAGGCATTTATGAGCTGAAACAGTCTAGTTTTGGCCATTTTGAATCAGACAATCATATGATTTACTATGCCAGGAATGACAAATGGAAGATGAATGGCATGGCATTCATAGTGAAAACTAATGTTTCAATATCTATCCTGAAGTACAATGCTGTCAGTGATAGGATAATATCCATCCATACACCTACAGGGAAGATGTGTTAATACTACTATTATTCAAATTTACACATCAAGCACCAAAGCCAAAGATGAGGCAATTGAAGATTTTTACCAACTTCTGCAGTCTGAAATTAACCAAACATGCAGTCAAGATGTGTTGACTATTACTGGTGATTGGAATGTAAAAGTTGGAAATAAAGAAAAATCACCGGTAGTTGGGAAATATGGCCTTGGTGATAGAAATGACACTGGAGATCTCATGATAGAATTTTGCAAGACTAATGACTTATTCATTGCAGATACCTTTTTCCAACAACATAAATGATGTTTATACACATGGACTTTACCAGATGGAATATGCAGGAATCAGATTGACTACATCTGCGGAAAGAGACAATGGAGAAGCTCAGTATCATCAGCCAACAAAGGCCAGGAGTTGGCTGTGGAACAGACCATCAATTGCTCATGTGCAAGTTCAAGTGAAAGCTGAAGACAATTAAAACAAGTTCACAAGAGCCAAAATATGACCTTGACTATATCCCTCCTGAATTTAGAGAACATCTAAAGAACAGATTTGAGGCATTAAACACCAATGACCAAAAACCAGAGGAATTGTGGGATGACATTAAGAAAATCACCCATGAAGAAATGAAAAGGTCATTAAAAGGACAAGAACAGAAGAAAATACCACAAAGGATGTCAGAAGAGACTCTGAAACTTGCTCTTGAATGAACAGTAGCTAAAGCAAATAGAAGAAATGACAAGATAAAAGAGCTGAACAGAGGATTTCAAAGAGCAGCTTGAGAAGACAAAGTCAATCATTATAAAGAAATGTGCAAAGACCCGGAGTTAGTAAACCAAAATGGAAGAACATGCTCAGTGTTTCTCAAGCTGATAGAACTAAAGAATAAATCCAAGCCTCAAGTGGAAATTTTGAAAGATTCTGTGGGCAAAATATTGAATGATGTAGGAAACATCAAAAGAAGATGGAAGGAATACACAGAGTCACTGTATTAAAAAGAATTGGTTGATGTTCATCCATTACTGTTGTTGTTGTTGTTATGTGCCGTCGAGTCAACCCCGACTCATAGCGACCCCTCCTTGGGTTTCCGAGGCAGTATCACTATGGAAGTAGGATTGCCCAACCTTCCTTCCAAGGAGTGGCTGGTGGGTTTGAACCGCCAGCCTTCTGGTTAGCAGTCAAGTGCTTTAGCCATTATGCTACCAGAGCTCCAGGAGGTGGCATATGATCAAGAACCAACAGTATTGAAGGAAGAAGTTGAAGCTGCATTGAAGGAATTGGTCAAGAATAAAACTCCAGGAATTGATGGAATATCCATTGAGCTGTTTTAACAAATGGATGTTGTGCTGGAGGCACTACTTGTCTATGCCAAGAAATTTGGAAGACAGCTACGCAGCCAACTGACTTGAAGAGATCCATATTTATACCCATTACAAAGAAAGGTGATCTTACAGAATGTGGAAATTATTGAACAACATCATACACAAGTAAAATCTTGCTGAAGATACAATTCAAAAATGATTGCAGCAATATAATGACAAGGAACTTCCAGAAATGCAATCTGGATTCAGAAGAGGATGTGAAATGAGGGATATTATTGCTGATGTCAAGTGAATCTTGGCTGCAAGCAGTGAGTATCAGAAAGATGTTTATTTATGTTTTATTTACTATGCAAAAGCTTTCAATTGTGTGTATCATAACAAATTATGGACATCATGGAGAAGAATGGGAATTTCAGGAAACTTGTTCTGGTTAATTAATGCTGCTCTAATGGGAAACATACCACAAATGGGATGGCCTTAACAAACAGGAGTTTATTCTTACAATGTGGAGGCCGTAAGTCCAAGTTCAAAGTGCTAGGCTATTGGGGCTGGGTGAAAGCCCCTCAACCTTGGGTTGCAGCTCTGCCTCCTGGTCCAGGCCCCGTGAAAGCTAGAGGCTTTTCTTCACTCAGCTGCTGGCTGCTCAGGCTGACAAACCCAAGGTTGACAAGTAAAAAGGCACAATCTCAATGTTACCAAACCACACATCAGGCCATTAATTTAAGTCCATTGAAAGTCCCAAGGTTGGCAGAGCATGGCAGGCTGCTGAACAATGGTGTGGCTACATGCAGGGTTCAAGGTGCCATAAGCTAGAGACCATTCCCAAAGCTGTTTCTTGTATACAGGAAGCAGACCGCATACCCAAAGCAATTACTCAGCTGCTTATGGTAGATCCCACCATGGAGTTGATTGCCAGTTTCATCACGGGGAATAACTACAACCAGCTGCCCAGCCATTCAACCAGGCCCAGCCAAGTTGACACAAAAACATAACTACCACAATTCCACCCCTTGTCAACTTGGCACCTGCACAGATTTTCAATGGGTGGTATGTATATAGGCCTCCTCCACTGGATGGCTCCAGTCCCCTAGTTCCTGAGTGGTGATCTCACCCCCTTGGCCTGGTGGGCCCCGTTCCTCTCCCTCTTGACAGCCCTGCTCCCTTACTCTTGGGCAGCAGCTCTGGCTCCATCCCACTAGCTCACATGAATGAGCAGCCTCACACTCCAGAACCAAATTGGTGAAGGTCTCGCTCTGAAACCTAGGGGGCTGTGGTGGTTCCACCCCAAAGGCCATGATCCTACCTTTCGGGCTGAGGCAGCTTGCTTCCATTTCCTTGGTCTCTCCACTTCTGCCTATTAATGCCGAAGGCAACACACTCTGCTGTAAATCTTCCTATACCCAAAGAATTCAGCTTTCTTGCTCTGCTGGTCAGCCATCCTGCTACTTCATTTCATCCTGATTTTTTCTACCAATTAATGCTCAAAGGCAACCCACTGCACCAGGAAGCCGTCTACCCAATAGCACCTGGCTTTCTCCTCCGTGGACTGGTAAGCCTGTTGCTGTTTAATGCTGGTCTCTGGACTCTACTCCTGCCATCACTCATGCTGGTCTGTTGGCTCTACTTCTGCTCTCTCTCATGCCATATGTCAGGGTCTCTCTGTGAGGGTCTTGGGTCAAGGACGCACTCCACTCCTGTTTCCACATTTTAGGTAACTGTCAGAGCAGCACACAACTCTCTTGGTACCATATTCTGTTCTGGTTACCTAGTACCACTCTGACAAGAAGTATACCACAAATGGGAATGCATTAATGACAGGAGTTTGTTCTTACAATTTGGAGGCTTTAAGTCAAAGTTCAAAGTGCCAGGCTCCAGGGGCTGGGTGAAAGCTCTTCAGTCTTGGGGTTTAGCTCTGTCTCCAGCTTCCAGCCCAGTGAACTAGAGGTGTTTCTTCACTCAGACAGCTCCTGACTGCTGAGGCTGAGAAGCCCAAGGTTGACAAATAAAATGGCACACTCCTGTGGTTACCAAACCACATGGCACACCGTTAATTTAAGTCCATTGTAAGTCTCAAGGTCAGCAGAGCATGGCAGGCTGCTGAACAACAACATGGCTACATGCAGGGTCCAAGCGTGCTGTAGGCTAGAGACCATTCCCAAGGCCTCTCCTTAAATACAGGAAGCAGACCACATCCCAAAGGCAGCTACTCAGCTGCTTGTGGTAGATCCCACCATGGAGTTGATTGCCAGTCTCATCATGGGTAATAACCAGCAGCTGCTCAGCCACTCAACCAAGCCCAGCCAAGTTGACACAAAAACATAACTACCATAATACTTAATTGTGCTCATGACGAAACCGTGCATAGAGCAGGAGGCGGTCATTCAAACAGAACAAGGAGATAATGCATAGTTTAAAATCAGGAAGAGAATGTGTCAAGGTTGTATCCTTTCACCATACTTATTAGTGGCTAAGGCACTTGACAGCTCACCAGATGACTGACGGTTCAAACCCATCAGCCACTCCTTGGAAGGAAGGTTGGGCAATCCTACTTCCGTAGTGATACTGTCTCGGAAACCCAAGGAGGGGTCGCTATGAGTCAGGGCTGACTCGACGGCACATAACAACAACAACAACATTTAATCTCTATGCTGAGCAAATAATCCAAGAAACTAGACTATATGAAGAAGAATACAGCATCAGGACTGAAGGAAGACTCATTAACAATCTGAGATATGCAGATGACACAAGATTGCTTGCTGAAAGTGAAGATGATTTGAAGCACTTACTGATGCACATTAAAGACTACAGTCTGCAGTATGGATTACACCTCAACATAAAGAAAATGAAAATCTACACAACTGGACCAATAAGCAGCATTGCAAGAAATGGAGAAAAGATTGAAGCTGTCAAAAATTTCATATTACTTGGTTCCACATTCAGCACCAATAGAAACAGCAGTCAAAAAATCAGAAGACATTTTGCACTGGGAAAATCTGCTTCAAAATATCTCTTTAAAATACTGAAGAGAACATTATGCTGAGTGAAATAAGTCAACTGCAGAAGGAGAGATACTGTATGAGGCCATTACTGTAAAAAGACAAAGAAGGGTTTGCTTGAGAAAGGGAACTCATTTTGTAGATTACCAGAGTGGGGAGGGAAAGGAAGGGATTATTTTCGGGCCAGTTGGGGGCCACAAGCTGGCATGGGTAAGGGGAGGGATGATATAGAAAGAGTCTGTGACCACCATTAGGAAAAGGGAGGACACCAAATTGTGCACATAAAATATAGATGACAGATACTAATACCAACCAGTATATCCACAATACTGCATTACCGTTAACACCAAACACCAGGCAACAGATAAACACATAAACATCTGAGATCAGATGGGGGTCAGTAAACAGGAGTATACTCTAGACCAAGGATAGACTCAGCAGAGGCTAATCTTACACAGATACCAGTGATACAAAATACCCGCAATCCTTACAGAAACAACAGAAGACAGACGTAGAGTAATCCCTCCCAGACAGCCAGACACTGTGGGAGAGAGATCCAATGGATCGACCAACTCAGGACCATAGTTCTGGGGGACACCAGACTCAATTGGCACAAGAAAATATATAAAATACTTGTTCCTCATCCTACATTGGTGAGTAGTGACTGGGGTCTTGAATGCTTTTAAGCGGCCATCTAAGATGCAGCCAATGGTCTCCTGTCATTGGAAGCAAAGAAGAGTGCAAAATAACAAGTGCATTTAGAAATAATCTGCCCTAGGACACAATGGCTCTTGAGACCAGAACTAGATGGTGCCTGGCTACCAGTGCCAACAACTCAGGAAAGGATCAAATCTGGAGATTCTGGATAGTGGAGCAGGAAAAATGTGGAACAAAATCCAAAAACTCAATAATGACCAGAATTACTGGTCAGATGGAGTCTGGTGAGACTCCCAATACTATGGCCCTGGGACACATTCTGGGCTGGGAATAAAGCTGATTCCCAGGGGATGGCTCTCAGCCCAATAGTAAACAAGATATACATGCAGACCACTCAACCCAGGGTTGCACACCCACATACTTTATAGAAATGCATCCCTTGGAGCAATTGACCATGGGGCACCAGAGAGGCAACATTCACACAAAGGAAATGCAAGACAGGACACACAGGAGTGCATAACTATGAGGGTGTGGGGGTGGGAGTGTTACTCAGCAGGGAGGGGAGGAGACTGGGTTAGGGTTGGGGATGGTAAATGGGGAGTGAAACTAAATGTGTACTTAATGTTGAATGTAAAACAAACTATCAAAAATAAATTAATTAAATGCTGAAGTGCAAAGAAGTCTCTTTGAAGACTAAGGTACACCAAACCCAAGGCATGGTGCTTTCAATCACTTCGTATGCATGTGAAAGATGGACAATGAATAAGAAAGACGAAAAAAGAGTTGATGCTTTTGAGTTCTGATGTGGGTAAAGAATACTGAAAGTATCATGGACTGCCAAAAGAATGAACAAATCTGTCCTGGAAGAAGTGCAGCCAGAATGCTCCTTGGAAGCAAGAGTGGCCTCATCTCCCCTACTTTGGTCATGTTGTCAGAACATTCCCTGGTGAAGGATATCATACTCAGTAAAGTGTAGGGTCAGCACAAAAGGGGAACACCCTCAACGAGATGGATTAACACAGAGTTTGCAAGAATGGGCTCAGGTATAGCAAGGATTGGGAGGCTAGCAGGACCAGGCTGTGTTTCATTCTGCTGTACATAGGGTCACTATGAGTCAGAGCTGACTCACCGGCACCTCACAACACAACAACAACAACATGATGGGTGGTTGGTGCTTCAAACCCATTAAGTGCTCCATGGAAGAAAGATGAGGCTGTCTGCTTTGGAAGGATTTACAGCCTTGGAAATCCACTTTTGTTGTTGTTATGTGCCCTTGAGTTGGACCTGACTCATAGCAACCCCTCCTTGGGTTTCTGAGGCAGTATTAACAAGGAAGTAGATTGCCCAACCTTCCTTCTGAGGAGTGGCTGGTGGGTTTGAACTGCCAGCCTTCTGGTTAGCAGTCAAGTGCCTTAAGCACTATGCTACCAGAGCTCCTGGAAATCCAATAGGAGTCGCTGTGTGTTAGAATTGATTTGATGACAGTGAATTTGGCCTTTTTGGTTTATGATGGATGGTGCTATATTTGAAGATCTCCGAGAAGTGAGACCTAAGAGACTATGAGTCACCCCAATGTTACCCTTTCAGCATTAACCAAAAAAAGACTCAAGAGACCAGTAAGAACATAAATATAAAACAAAACAAAAAAGATGAAACGTGTTTTTATCTGTAAGAGTGATCTTTTTTTTCTTTTCCTTGGGAGATAAAGACTCATCATTTTCATGACAAAGCCCTCTGCCCACCCCCATTGTCTATAAATTTTTCCAAGTGAAAGGTCTATAGCCTTTGCCCTCATAAATATTAGAACACCTTGATTAGCTTCAGCCTGTTTTTAAACACTCACCAACCTCACAAGTATCCTTAAAAAGAAAAAATATTAAAACAAAAATCTCACCACCAAGTCAATTTCAACTCATAGCAACTCCCTCTGAGTTTTTGAGGCAGTAAATCTTTGTGGAAGTAGATTGCCCAGTCTTCCTTCTGCAGAGTGGCTGGTGGGCTTGAGCTGCCATCTGATAATCTGTTCCTTTCTATATACATCCATGAGTCTTGTGATTAGCTCACTCACTCACTCACTCATTGCTGTGGAGTCAGATCCAACTCATAGTGACCTCTCCTTGGGTTTCCAAGGCTGCATCACTATGGAAGCAGATTGCCCAATGTCCCAGGTTTCTTTAATATATGACTCAGAAAAACTGGGTCCCCAGACATCAATGTTAGCAGATTCTCAACAAATCTAAGTGAAGGTTCTGAGGGTCCCTCAACTCCCAACCTTTCTTCAGAGTATATCCAACTGGAACTTTCATCATGTTATATGAGGACTAACTAATAATTTTACATCTGGGATTCACCAAAGAGCTAGAGCCATGAAGAAACCTTTGTTACATGACTGCCCTTTTGTCTTTTAGCTCAACACTAGCTAGTTCAGTACTCCAGACAGTTGACTAAAATATCAAGGAAGGGGACCTGCTCTACGTGGAGCAGTCTGCTCAGTGCTTCAGAGGAGTTCCATGAAAATAATGAGCTAATTAGATAAATGTGCACAGAGTGTGTACATCCATCAGTGATTTCCTTCATAGAATCACCTCAACAGGCAACATGCTTATTCTGATAATACTATTATTACTAAAAATATTTTTAAATATTCATTTAGATAAACCCTGTTTACGAGACATGAAGGCTCAATTTTACATTTATTTTGTTGTTGTTAATATAGAGCACCAAATGAAAAAGTGATAAGTGCTTTGTAATTTAGTATAAAGAGAAATCATTTCAACAGGGACTGACCAAAAAACAACAAGGGCACCTGCTCTATGCCTGGCAATCTGTTCAGTACTTTCAGGAAACATCTTTAAAGTATTTGCTAAGTATAAAAATGTTAACTATTTATTTGGAGTTGCTTTTAGATTAATTTATCAGTAAAAGGAAGATTTACTCAATCTCATCTTTCGTGGTATAGTTAATACAGGGCATTAAATGAAAAGAATATAAATCCTAGTTGAAAGGAGAAAGCTTTTCAATAGGAATTGGCCAAGAAATGTCTTGAATCAGGAAGTTTTAAACTGGGCCTTGAACATAAGTAGATTAGAGAGATGAAAACAGCACTCTATGCAGGGACAGTTGTGCAAACAAATGCATCAGTACATGGCAATACAAACTATATTTATGAGAGATCGAATAGACCACTGTATCTGAAACAAAACTTGTGAACGAGAGGAGTTAGAATTTAAATTATAGTGATAGAATGAACCAAATCTGGAAAGCTCTAAGTGTGTACGTAGTTTGACTAACGTGAAGCCACCAATAGCTCTAAATCACACATAAACATTCTATCATTTCACAGTAAATCTTCCTATTAACAGTTTATTGGAATTCACTGTTTGGCAATACTTCAGCTCCCATGCTGCTTTCATTAGCTCGCTTAAGCAAGATACCTATTCAAGATTTCTCAATTCCTACAATACTTCTATCTTAATTTGTTATTACTTATATGTGCATGTATTTTATGGAGACTCTAATGCCTTTAGAAAATCAGTATAGGGGACATAAGTAAAAAAAAAAAATGTAGCTTTGGTGGTACAGTGGCTAAGGCATTTGGTGGCTAACCAGAAGTTCAGTTCAAGCTTACCAACTGTTCCATGGGAGAAAGATGAAGTATTCTGCTTCAGTAAAGATTTACAATGTTGGAATCAGTCAGCACTTCCACTCTGACCCATAGGGTCATTATGAATTAGAATCAACTCAATGGCAGTTTTGTTTGTTTTTTTAATGGTGATTTGGGTGAAAGTTTACAGAGTGAATTCATTTCATTCAACGGTTTGTACACATTTTGTTTCATGACATTGAATGCAGTCCTCACAATGTAACAGCTCTCTTCCCACTTCCTCCTTCTGGTTACCTTTCCCTGTGTCCTTTTCTGTGCTTTTCTGCCCCCTGAGAGTTCTCCCTGCACAAATGCTGCCTTCTGATCTCCCATGGTTAATTGTTCTGAGTGTACCTACTTGGTGTAATTGTTGACCTCATAAGCCTGTCTATTGTTTGGCTGAAAGTTAAGCCATGGTAGTGAGTTCAATTCTAGGGGCCATAGTCTCAGGAGTTGCAGGTTTGGTTTTTTGGAATTTCCTCAGAATGATGCATGAAAGACAATTGTGTCGATTATGTAAGCTTACAAGAAAAATAAAACAGCTTTCACCAAAACTTGATATTTTGGTACATTCTTTTAGTCTATACTTAATGATTTAGTTTACAGTTTGATAGGAGCTCTGGTGGCATAGTGCTTAAGGCACTTGACCACTAACCAGAAGCCTGGTGGTTCAAACCCACCAGCCACTCCTCAGAAGGAAGGTTGGACAATCTACTTCCGTAGTGATACCACCTTGGAAACCCAAGGAGAGTCGCAATGAGTCAGATCCGACTTGATGGCAGTGAGTTTTTTGTTACAGTTTGATGAATTCTTAACATTATAATCTTTTTTTAAAAAAACACTGTTCAATATCCCCTCCAATGTTGACTTTTGTTGCTTTATTCCTACACTTTTCACCAAAATGTCATTCCCAGGCCTCAAAAATATCTCACTTACATTGTCTTGATAGTCACAGAGGTAATGCTTAAGACAAGTTATAATGCAGGTAGTAATTGTTATTATCTGCAGATTCTATGTGTGTTTATTTTTCAAGCATCTTTGGAAGCTCAGTGTCTTCCTCATTCCTAATCATTCTCTTATGCCCAAGGTCTCAAGTGAGATCATTATAATACTTAAAAGAATTATTATGAGAGATTGGACATAACACAAAGCTAGGATTCTGCAGAGGAAAGAACAAATCCAAACTGGAAATCATTGTAGAAAGCATCCTGGAGGGGGAAAAAAAATCTAAAATTAGTCCAAAATGATAAGCAGGAGCGAATAAATGCTGGCACAAAAGATGGACTAGTCAGGGTCAAAGGGGAAAGAGCTTTAAGGAAACTGCAGATGGTACATTATAGATGGTTGTTATTGTCGTTAGGTGCCATCAAGTCGGACCCAATTCATAGCAACCCCTCCTTGGGTTTCTAAGATTTCCAAGTATTACTACAGAAGTAGATTGCCCAACCTTCCTTCTGAGGAGTGGCTAGTGGGTTTGATCCATCAACCTTCTGGTTAGCAGTCAAGTGCCTTAGACACTATGCTGTAGGGGACTGGAAATGAGCCTGGAAAGGTAATCCAAGCTGCATCATGAAAGATCTTAGATGCCATGACTTTGTTCTTCTTGACAGTAAAAAAAAAAAATGCCACTGAGAAATTTCAAGGACACTTAAGGTATAGTGTGAAAAGACACAAAGTTTAGGAAGATTTTTCTAACTACAATGCAGAGCATAGATTAGGAATACTCAAAAAAGGAAACGAGGAGTTCAGTGAAGGAGATATTTTCATATTCTGAATGGGAGACAATGGAGGCTGAGTGCTTGGAAAGAATGGGGAAAGTTCTAAAAATATTATGAGACTTAAATCAACAGGATTTTGGGCTTTATTGGGTGTGAGGAATGAGAGAGAATGGTATTTACTTTGTGAGGATTAAAAACATAATAATATATTTAATGCTTATTTTATGCAAGTGCAAAAGATATTAGTTATTATTTTAATTCTCTGTATACCATGATGTTTGATCTTATATCTTTCATTACAAGGATGACATATCATGAGATCATTTGAAACAGTATCCCTCTTAGTCTGCAATTAGTTCATATTTTAAAAGGAAGCTTCACTGTATAGTTTGCTGAGTTCCTACAGTATCTGTTAGTCATCCAGGTATCACACTATTCCGGCAATGTCTCCTCCTTCCACCTGTCTACCTCCAGAGCATATTATGTACCTCTTCTCTCTCTGTCTGTCTCTCAGTCTCAATCTCTATCTCTATCTCTTACTTTCACTTTATTGCCAGGTAGTGATAAGTGGAAGTTTATCTTAACTGGATCTAAACTGAGGCCAGATTTCTCCTTCTTCTAGTTATGGATCTTCTGTGTCAAACCAATAACTATTCCCCGTATTTCATAAGGGTTTATTTCTGAGCCCTTTGTATGTGGAGTACATAAATACAACAGTAGAAGTTGGAAATCAAATAAATAGAATTTCCATGAAGAAATTATGGTAATCCATATCCAACAAATATAAGGTCCTATAACAAAGATTTCTTTCTTCTTCAGTCTTTGCCAAATTGGCAAAGCTGCTGTGTCCTAAAAGGAGGGTCTGCATAATAGTTTTTGCACAAATGAGCTTCTTCCTTCTGCTGAGAGAGAGGCTTGCTTGATTTTATCAGCTTTATGGAGTCTGTGAAAAAGTTTTCATTCTAATGGGTTTTTAAAGGTGCTCCTTTTTCTTCTTTTAAAATCAACTTTTTCTGCCTCTTGTCTTTATTTTTTAAGTGTTAACCCACAAATTGAATACAGCCTGTGCTTGGCAAATGAATATTAAATGCTTTTTCCTGGAAAATGTGTTTGCTCATTAAATTTGACAGTCATTGCTTATGTGGTAAATGTTGTCAGTGCCAAGAACTATCTGGCATAGGTTGCCAGCTACAGGTCCATTATTTTAATTGCCTTTAACCTATAATCAATATTTACTGCTTTCCATAGAAAGAGACTGCATAGCTAAGCAGTACGGAAAGTGGATTTATTCTTCTGCACCTCAGTTTCTGCTTTTACATCTAAAAGATAATATTAAATGCATCCTTTGAGTACTGTTTTCTTTATCAAAACTGTTTTGTGAAATGCTCACATCAGCCAAATCATGTCTATTGGAAATGAAATGGTTTGAATTTATGGCTCAGTGAGAATCACAAATTCTGCTTCATAGTAAAAGTTATCTATGTCTTTCTGTCTGTGCCTCGCCACCCCCCCTCCCACCTCCACTGGAAGAACATTTTGAATTTTAATAGAACTTATTGAAGAATGCATGCTTCCAAGTGTCAAATCACCAGAATTAACTCTGGAATCTGGAAAAGAATTAAGGCTGCAGCTGAAAATCAAGGGACCCTAATTGGGAGGAGGCAGGTTGTAAAGGCTAGAAGGATGCTTTGATCTTTTTATCATGCAAATTGACAATGGGGGAGCCATTAAAGATTATTAAACTGAGGAGTGGCATTATCCAAATGGCACTGTAAAAATATCACCCTGATGGTAATGTGAAGACAGACTGGAACATTGGAGTCAAAGAAAGGGGATAGGATTTAATATAAACAAGTACAGCAATTAAAGACTACAGCAATATTGCACATCATGCATAATATATAAGAGAGAGGGAATGTGTGTGTGTTAAAGATCTGAGTACATGAGTCTTCACCGCAAGATATTAAAATAACAAAAATTGGAAAGAGCTTAAATTACCAAAATTCAGAGAATGGAAAAATAAATATACTAAAATTCAGTTTAACAAAGTCATTGTATTTGATTTTTAGGAAGTATTTAGCTATGTAAAATAACATCCATGACATATTGTTAAGTGAAAAAGTACATATATACTTTTTCTACTCACTCATATTATATGCAAATAAACATGTTTAGAAAGATACCCTAAAATGTTATTGCTAAATAATCAAAATTTAGTTCATTTTAATTTTCTTTTTTAATTTAGCTGCTATTTCTAAATTTTTACACTGAGTGACCACTGTTTGCATAATTTCTGTAGCTGATCACATGGTAGAAGATTATATCACAGCTATGGATGTGTTCGTGGAAGGAACGCATAATTTTACAAGACAATATTAGATAGATTTCACTGGTATTGATAACTTTGTGTTATTTGGATCCCTCATAAATTTAAGTGACTGGCCAAGATTGCACAAATGAAGTCATACGATTTAGTCATTCTTTGATTAAATCTATGTGTAATATAAAATTACTTTCTTGGAGGAAAAAAAAAATGTGTGAAGAAAGATGATAGCACTATAGTCAAAGATCTTATTAAAATATAATCCCTAGCTACCTGTTATATTTGGCAAGGCATATCTAGAATCAGCAAACTATCCAAGATTCCACCTTTAAAGAAATAAGTGCTTATTTCCAAATGCACATTTAAACTTCCTTTTATTTAACAGAGAATAGTATCAAGTAGACCAGTCACTAGAAAAGGACGTCATGTTTGGTAGAAAGTTTGGTAAAGTATGAGGAAAACCCTCAATGAAATGAATTGACATAGTAGTCACATTAATGGATTCAAACATACCAATGATCATGAAGGTAGCACGAGACCAAGCGACATTTCATCATGTTATACATAAGGTCACCATGAGTCAGAAACAACTTGATGGTTACTAACAACAACTTCAGCTAAAATAAACTGTGAATTAAGTAAAATGTATGGCATTATACAAACAACATGATGCATGGTACAGGAAAAAAAAATGATTTTTTTTTTTCTTGGCCTTAGACAAAATTTACCAACTAGTGCATCACGATTTAGCTTATTCAACTAGTATTTTTCATTACCTGTTATGGGCAAAGCACTATTTTCAGCCCTGCAAAGCAAACAAAAATTATGAAAAGTACCCTGATCTGTGTTTAAATACTTTTGAGACAACTAGCTTGCTATTTGAATAAAATAAAGCAACATCCTTACCTCCTTTTTTATACCACCAAAATTTTCATGTGGATAAAATATTTAAATATAAAAATAACCTATAAAAATACCCTATAAAAATAATGTAAGGAATCCTCACTAGTTTTTATTCATTCTTTCCTTAAAAAATATTCCAAAGGGAAGGTCTCATGGAGTATGGAAATAAAGTCATACTGCATGAAGGATAAACTTGAAAATATATTTTTAAAGTGCTTCATGGTTACACACCCACACCCCCAAAGCACACATGGCCCAATACATAGAAAAAGCTGGTCTAAATTCCTCATGTGTGTGAGGTTTCAAAATGGACCCTTAATGATTCTCATCTTTGTGTAATCCCCTCCTCTTACACGTGGGTTGGACCTGGTGACTAGAAAATGTAAAAAAGTGATAGCTGTCACTTCTATAATTAGTTTGTAAAAAGGCCATGGTGTTTATCTGTCGAACTCTCCATCACTCCAAATCTTTATCTCTCTCTTGATCTCTGGCTCCCTCTCTTGGATCACCAGCCACATGCCGTGAGAGAATGTGGGCTGCCCTTGGAGAGGCCCATGTGGGAAAGAAGACCTGACAGCTACCATATGAGTAATCTTAGAAGCAGATGCTAGGCTAGTTGGGTCTTGAGATAACCAGAGCCTCCAGCAAATTGATTACAAACTGTGTAAGATGTGAACCAGAGACATCCAGCTAAGCTTGATTTCCTAACCCACAGAAACTGAGATAAGAACTGTGTATTATTTTAAAAAATAATAACTGTTTTTTATGTTAAATGGATGAATTTTGGAATAATTTATTACAGTAATGTATTTATTACAGTAATATATATTAATATACCTCATAATTCTCAAAATATAAATTGAAATAGAATTATTCATATAACACATTGACAAAGATTGATGTGTAATGATACTCACTCTTGATAATTTATGAGAAAAGAGAAACTTTTTCTGACTGCTTGTGATGTGTAACTTACTTGATTTCTTAAGGGAAGTTAATTTACTAATTTATATCAAAGTTTTAAATGTGTAGATTTAAATTGAAATTTCATTGGCTCAGCAATTTACCTGTTACAGTTGCTGTGCAAATGCATGTGTTCATTGATAAATTCTGATATATTGTATTTCACACATGCAATGGAATGTGCTGTGGCTTTTATGAAGAATGGGGAATATCTAAATGTGCTGATATGGAAAGCTGCCAAAAAAAATAATTTTACGTTATCTTCGCATTACTTTCCATTTAATTTTGCTCTTTCCTTGATCCTCTCTATCCTATCTCTAGCAATGTTCTCAACAGTGTTTATTCTACCTCTATGTAGGATAGTTTGGAGATTAAGATGTAGAGTCTGGAACCAGAATGCCTGGTTTCAAATCTCCTCTCTGTCACTTGGTGTGGACCCTTGGGTAGATTCCTGTATGGCTCAGTTTTCTCATCAACCAAGAGTAATTATCTCATAATGCTGTTGTGAAAAACTGAGTTGATATAAGTCAGGTACTTAGAATAGATCTGAGCATAGTAAGAACTACATAAGAGTTGACTGTTTCAAATATTTTTACTTTTCTTATGTAACTTTTATTTCTGTAATTGTTTCATTTTCTCTTCTTTCCAGAATTCTGCAAATAACCATTTTATTTCCTTTCATTGTGTTATCATTTTTTGTTTTTAGATCCTCTTAAAATATCATATTTTTGAAAATGTCTTTGAGATAATAAAAATCAAAACACATTTTGAAAAACCACTTTTCTGTTTCTGGATATAATTCTTAAGATAAGCATTTTTCATCCCCTTTCCTTATCTTTCCTTTGTTTTCTGTAATGTCTTATTGACTTTTTCCTAAATTGTTATTCACAATTGATATGAGCCAAATTTTCTAGACTACATATAACCGAATAATAATTTATTATTATTATTATTGTGCTTTAGGTGTAAGCTTAACGAGCAGAGGTTGTTTTACATTCAACATTTCATGTACATCTGGTTTCACTTCTCAGTTACCACCCCCAACCCTACCCCACTCTCCTGTCCTTTCTGCCCAGTAACCCTCACTCCGTGCCCCTCATAGTTATACACTCCTGTCTGTCCTGCATTTCTTCCATTTCTTCCATGAGCCCCTCTGGTGCCCAATGGCCAATTGCTCCAAGGGATGCATCTCCATAGAGTATGTGGGTATGTCACCCTGGGTTGAGTGGTCTGTGTATATGTCTTATTTACTAATGTGCTGAGAGCCAGCCCCTGGGAGTAAGTTTTATTCCAGGCCCGAAGTGTATCCCAAGGCCACAGTATTGGGGTGAATAATAATTTCAGAAAAGGTTGTGGTGTGGTTGAACAGCAGATGATTTCAAGGATGTCAGTCATCTCAGGTAAGTCTCATCAGGTTGTCCTTTGGTGTATATTCCTTTTTAATGTTCATTATGTTCAATATTTTCCTTCTCTTGGTTAACAAGTCCCAGTTAAAACCCTACTTTAGAAGATTTATATATGATTCTATGGATATTAAAAATTATTATTTTTTACTTCAAAATTTCTGTTAAATATGCAACTACATAGCTTTTTTTTTTTCTTTTGAAAATGACCAAAATGCCCCTTGACCCTATCAACAGCTTCACCCCATGTCCAGAGATAATCACCATTACCAATATGCTGGTGTCCAAGCACCAACCCTCAGATAATCTGAGACCGACTTTTAAAGACTCATTGAAGTATGCTAAGGCTATATTGGGCCAGGACTAAAGTGCAATGGGAACTTCGCTGAACTGGTTCTGTACACAGAGCTTAGAAACTCTATGAAGTGGATAAGACATTTAAGATGAGATATTCAGAGAAGTAAAATATGACATTGCCAGGTAAAGAAGGCCAGAGGGAATTTGGAAAGAAAGATTGGGTCTCAGCCAAGCAAAACTATAAAGTACTTTATATCTAAGAAGGATTTTGTCATTAGTAATATGAATTCTTAGATGATAATTATGAAAAAGTATAGAAGATGATTAAAATTGGACAGAGATCGATGGCAGAAAGCTGACAAAGAAGGATGAAGGCCTGAACAAAGGTAGTGCCAGGAAATAGGGCTGGATTTGGTGATTCATCTGATGCTGAATAGCAATCGCAGGACTTACAAGTGAGGTCAAGGTGTGGTTTTGTGTGTGTGTATGTGTGTATGTGTGTATGTTGTTGTTGTTATGTGCTGTCTCATGGGACCTGACTCATAGCGACCCCTCTTTGGGTTTCCGAGGTGGTATCACTACGGAAGTAGATTGTCCAACCTTCCTTCCGAGGAGTGGAGTGGCTGGTGGATTTGAACCACCAGCTTTCTGGTTAGCAGTCAAATGCCTTAGGCACTATGCTACCAGAACTCCTATATATATGGTAATTAGAAATTACCATGCTTGAGGGGTGTTTTCTTAGATATTTAATACAAAATTAAATACACTACTCATTTTTAGATTTATGTAGTAAAATCTTTCATATGCATGTTAAATGTGGAAGATTTTACTATATAAATCCAAAAAATAAATAATGTATTTCATTTTGTATTAAATATCTAGGAAAACACCCCTCAAGCATGGTCATTTCTACTTACAACACAATTTATTTTGTGTAAGATGAAAGAAGTGTATGGATGACAAAATGAAGGTTGATCTCAATTCTCTAGTCTGGAATATTTTCAGAATAATCAGTCTAGCTAATATAAAAATACCAGAAATTGCTGATACCTGTTGCAGCATAAGGATGAATGTATATTTCCAATACAAATAGATCATCCCATATAATAATATTATTAAAAATATTTTTAATATAAATGTTAAGTGTAAATTGAGCATTTCCAATGGTTTGTTTTGTCTGTTTTTATTTTTATGTGTGTGTGTGTGTTTAGCAAGTTCTTGTTAGATTCTTTAACACAGAACATAGTACTCCCACAAACCTTTTAGTTTTCTTGGAACAGACTTAAAATATTGAAGTTTCTTGGGTTTCCCAGGCGGTAATTCTGTAGAACTAGATTGCCCAGTCCTCCTTCCGAGGAGTGGCTGGTAAGTTTGAATAACCTAGCCTTAACTGATAGGTTAGCAACTAAATGTCTTAGGCACTATGCCACCAGAGCTCCTAAAATAACCACATAGATATGGAACATGTTGTTGTTGTTATGTACCTTCAAGTCGGCCCTGACTCATAGCGACTCCTCCTTGGGTTTCTGAGGCAGTATCACTACGGAAGTAGGATTGCCCAACCTTCCTTCCGAGGAGGGGCTGGTGGGTTTGAACTGCCAGCCTTCTGATTAGCAGTCAAATGCCTTAGGCACTATGCCACCAGAGCTCCTAAAATAACAACATAGATATGGAACATAATATATATATATAATGAGTTTGTTTACTGTATGGAAAAACATAAACGTAATTTTTTGAGTTGCACTACTGTAGCATAGTGGCATCTATCCATGTTATCTCAAGCACTATTTTTCTAATCTGTATCTGTGGTATTGTAGCATTTAGGATTATAATATTCAATTATTTCTATAGTAACTTACATGTAAAAATCTGAATTACATGATCCAAAATGTAAAAAAAAAAAATTGGCTTAGAGATATTTTTCAGATAATAAGTTATTTTGGCAAAAGTATATATGGATACATTCAACAGATTACAATGTCGATATGGAGTTCCTGGGTGATACAAATGGTTAATGCACTCAGCTTGTTAAAAGGTTGGTAGTGCCAGTACACCCAGGGACACCTAGGAAAAAAGGTCTGGCAATCTCCTCCTGAAAAACCAGCCACTGAAAAGTAATGGAGCACAGTTCTACTCTGACATACATGTGACTGCCATGAGCCCACATTGACTTGATGGCAAATGGTTTGTATGTTGATATGCATTGTGTTATATTGATATTTTCACTCTCATTTAAATGTGTGTGTATGTGTTAACTATCTTCATTGTAGATACCTTTATCAAAGAGAGTTTTTTTTTTTTTTTTTTAATCTATAAATTAGCTCTCAAAATGCTGTCAGGAATTGTGAAGTAGCTGAGATTTTGTTCTACATGCAAGTTAACATATTTCATTGATGCTGCCAGATCTCATTGATAATAAGACACAAATTTCCTGGGTCAGAGATAAAAGACTTTATTACTTATGGCAAAGCAAGTAGCATGAACAGCGTATTTATGTAATATCTCCTTGCCCCCAAGTCCCATAGCAGTGATGCAATTGGTCCCAGATCAATGCTTGCAAATGTAGTGGATTTAGTTGCAGGAGAAGAAGTCTTAGGGAACCAGAGTATTTTAAAATGGGTTTTATACATGCTTGTCCTTAGCTATACAGGGAGACACTATTTTTATTGTGCTGCACAGTAAAAGTACTTGCTTTTGTTCCAGACAGTGAGGCACCATCTCTATTTATCAGGGAAGTTTGCTATACCAAATCCCGTGAAAAAAGAGTCTATAACCAAGGGAAATTAATCATTTGTTTGCAAAACATACGGGAATGCGAGATAACCATGGAGAACTGTTTCCCAAAAGACATGAGTTAAATAATAATAACAAAGTAAGTAAGGCACAGTTTCACATTGCCAGACTCACAAAATTGTGCTCATGATGTAGCACTAAACCCTAATCCATGACATCAATCACAAGTTGAGTAAACAATCAGATGTTGACTAAAAACATAAAAAAGAAGACAACATCCTAAGGTGGTGATGTCTAGCAGATTTCCTGGGTGACACAAATGGATAAGCACTGGATGACTTACCAAAAAGTTGGTGGTTGGAACTCACCTGGAGGCACCTTAGAAGAGAGCTCTGGAGATCTGTTAACAAAAGATCAGAGCTTTGAAACCCGTGTGGCGTGCAGGCCTACTTTGCAAAATGTGATGTAGCTACCAGTTGGAATCAACTCAACTGCAACTGGTTTTTGTTTTGTTTTGTTTTAGACTTTCCAGTGGATAGTCCATATTTAGATCACACTGAAATCAAAACTTTTATTTTTATTTATTTTATTTAATAGAACTCAATAAATATTAATGAATTAGGGCACAACTTATTTTTAATTGGATATCTATGCAAATATGACATTACCATGAGATGCATATTATTCTTGCAGATTAAAAATAAAATCTCAAATAAAACATCATAGCACTTTTACTTATATACGGGAAACTATATGCATTCCACATCATTTGAGGAAGAAAAAACCAAGCATGTTATTTAAATTATATGGAATTACCTGTATATATCTAGAAATGCTTGGCTTATTGTAACATTCTATATTGATGTAATTATATATAATTTCTGAACACTTGATGTGATAAGTTATTGCAAAACATATCTACCATCTTCCTTTCATGAAACACATAATTCATCCAGAATACTTTATAAGTTAAAAACTGATTTTTCTAAGATACTAGGTCTAGAAGGCTGGCGGTTCAAATCCACCAGCCACTCCTTGGAAGGAAGGTTGGGCAATCCTACTTCCGTAGTGATACTGCCTCGGAAACCCAAGGAGGGGTCGCTATGAGTCGGGGCCGACACAATGGCAAAATAACACAACAACAAAGGTTTATGACACCAGGTGTATGCCAATTTGTAAACAAGTTTGTTGTTGTTGTTGTTATGTGCTGTTGAGTCAGACCCCACTCATAGCGACTCCTCCTTGGGTTTCTGAGGCAGTATCACTATGGAAGTAGATTGCCCCATCTTCCTTCCAAGGAGTGGCTTAGCCACTATGCTACCAGAGCGCCCAACAACAAGTTTAGGCTAGTCCAAATAAAATAATACTCCCTTTAGATATTTCTTGATTTTTATTTTCATTTAGATATTTCTTGATTTTTATTTTCAAATACGGAGAAAAGTTACAAAAACAGTAAAAATCCATGTATTTGGATTTAGCAATTATTATCAATTTTCCATGCCTCTTTTTGTTTTTGTGGGACAATTTGGAAGGAAGTTAGAGACATTAACATACTTCACTCCCATATTGTTCAATATGGCTTTATTCTGTTTTTCTTAAATGGAAAATATTTATTTCCATAGCATTGATATATTTACTTATTTCCTTTATCTTACAATAAGCATACAATGGTTTTAAAATTATTTTGCCAGACTCTATAAAAGTAATCCTGCTGAGTAGTACAAGATTTCTTGACACTTTTTTTCAACCTCAAAATATATGCCATCATGTACATATAGTCAGGATATCATTCAAGAGGTACTTGAGTATATTTCCTCTGTCTTCAGTGTTATCAATGTGATACATAGATAACTTTATCTATTTCTGATTTGTTTTAAATTGTAGAGTCTTTTATATATATATATATATATATATATATATATATATCCTATTTCATGTCTTTGTTTTACACAATAAAGAGTATAGCAAATTGTTGGTTCATCCCTACTCCCTCCATACCATTTCTACCATCCCCCAATAATTGTTTTCATTAGTTTCTGGTTAATCTTTCCTTTCTGGCTAATTTATCCTGTATTTCATTTTGCAAAATAGAAGGACAGATATAGATATACAGGTATATAAATATACTTTATTTAATTTTCTTTCTTCTTAGTTACCATTAAGTCAATTCCACTTCATGGCAAGCCCATCTGTGTAGAACAGAACTGCTCTATATAGAGTTTTCAAGCCTGTGACTTTTTGGAAGCAGATCACTGGGCCTGTCTTCCAAGGCATTTCTGGGAGAGTTCAAACTTCCAACACTTCTGCTAGCAGTTGAACGTTTAACCCTTTGAGCCACCTAGTGTAGTACACTATACTACTATATAGAGAGTTAAGTAACTTGCTTCTCCCCACCCCCACTTGTTGTTGTTATGTGCTGTCGAGTTGCACCCGACTCATAGTAACTCCTCCTTGGGTTTCCAAGGCAGTATCACTACGGAAGTAGATTGCCCCATCTTCCTTCCGAGGAGTGGCTGGTGGGTGTGAGCCGCCAGCCTTCTGGTTAACAGTGAAGTGCCTTAGGCACTACACTACCAGAGCTCCCACCCCCACTTACTAACTAGAAATCATTTGTTACCAGGTCTTCATTTTCTATTTCGTATGTATATAAATCATCTGTGTGAGTACCCCACAGAGAATCCATTCAGCCTCCTAGTCATAGACATTTATATTATTTTCAATATTGTTCTTTAACAAATAATGCCACAATGAAAAACTTTGTACGTTAGTCTTTCATTTTTATGAAGTATCTTCAGCATAGATTCCTAGAAGTGTGATTGCTGAGTCAAAAGGTAAGTGAACAGATATTTGTAGCAATGTTTCTGAATCCTCCTCCATACATGATGTAATGTTTGAAACGCCCAGCAGCAATATGAAAGTGATGAGGTCCTTGCAGTCTTATCGACAAATTGTATTGTCAAGCTTTAAAAATTTTGCCATCCTGATCTATAAAAACCAAACAGATTTTACTTTTATTTCTTCTTTTGCCTCAAAATTAAATACTCCTTGAAGTAAGTCAATCACAGAAGGACAAATATAGTATTAGTTCGTTATTGTAAAAAGTCAAGGAAAGGTTTATATACGGAAGGAAACTTTCTTTGTTGGTTACCAGGTAAGGGAGGGTAAAGGAGGGAACACTGAAAAAAAAATGCATTGACCATGTCACTTTAGTTTTGTATATTTCACTGTACATAAATTATATTTCGATTAAATATATTCTTAACAAATTAAATACTCATACATGTTACATAGCCTTGTTGTATTTTAATATTTACCCACAATATTCTTATATTAGCTACATGAAATAATTACCAGATGAATTACAATTTCAAGGGCAATGCACTTGGGGGAACATCTTCTCATGGTACAATGTTTATAGGAAAATCTTAACTCTGTCAGCTGTTCAATTAATCTGTTCAGGTATCAGCTGATGCTAATAAAGGTGGCAGGAATTGAAATCATTATTAATCAAAGTTGAATGATTGGTCTGGCAAAACACAAAGAAAGGGAAATTGGGGAACTGCCCGTTATAAGTAATTATGCTTAGCATTTGGTTGAGAAGTATCAGTGGCTTCATGCTGAAGGATGCTTCCTTATGTCATAATTTGGCAGTTTTATAACTGTTTTATTATTAGATCTATTTAACTTTAAATTCCACTTTTTGTTTCACTGTTTTTTTTATAAAGAAGACATTTTTAAATGCCTCAGATCTTTTAGACATAGTGGCTGTGAGCCAAATTTCTTAGGGTTTGTACTCTGTAACTTCATTCTAGTCATATACGCATGTCTAGAGTGAATGCCATGATGAAAATCCAGACCTGAAGATTAATCCTCTTTTATGATTCTTTCCATTTGCTGCCCAAGCCTCTGTGGCAGCCAGCTGGAACGCCAGCTTATTCCTAATGCTGGTAAGTGCTTGGAAAGAAGGACAGAATTCATTCCACCATGGAAAAGTGCATAGATTTATAGACCTAGGTAGAAATTTAAGGATCATAAAGTCCAAATCCCCCTCTTTTTTTTTTTTCCAGATTAGCAAACTG
Source organism: Orycteropus afer afer (assembly GCF_000298275.1). Taxonomy (NCBI): domain Eukaryota; kingdom Metazoa; phylum Chordata; class Mammalia; order Tubulidentata; family Orycteropodidae; genus Orycteropus; species Orycteropus afer. The sequence goes on from NW_006921809.1 coordinate 113,415, forward strand.
AGGCATGGAACAATGACCTTTTGCTCTGGATTAGATACCACATAGATCTCAGAGCAGCACCTGGGGCCCTACTTTCCATGCGTCTCCTCCCATGTGCTTTTCATCACAGTAACAGCAAGCAAAGGCGTGTCCTCCCTCTTCAGGCTCATATATGACCTGACTCTAGCGTACTTTTTATAG
>NW_006921809.1:113874-116757 GCF_000298275.1 Orycteropus afer afer
ATAGTGAAGCTTATTCAAACCACCTGAATATTTATTTTCCAAGAACCTTGTAAAAGTAAAGTTGCAAAGTTATAAGTTTCCCCTAAAGGAAGAACAGGGGCTCTGGGAGCATAGTGCCTAAGGCACTTGACTATTAACCAGAAGACTGGTGGTTCAAAGCCACCAGCCACTCCTCAGAAGGAAGGTTGGGCAATCTACTTCTGTAGTGATACTGCCTCAGAAACCCCAGGAGGAGTTGCTATGAGTCAGGTCCGACTCAATGGCAAACAACAACAACAAAGGAAGAATAAGATATTCTTTGTGCCATCTCCATAAATTATCTAGTATTACCCTATTTTTCCCTCCATGTTACATTATATAGACATAATTTAATAAACTGTAGTATGTAATTATTATGAAGGCATGTGAGGAATGGGAAGGGACCATTGCCTCCAAATATCTTATTTGTTATATGTAGTATGTAGTATTTAAAACTAAAAAGCTTAAGTGGTATAAGAATACAAGAGGCCCAATTTGGGTTACATTAAAATATGTTTGATATGGAAGCTACTCCACTTTTCATTGAAGATTCAACAAGCAATCCCTGTTTCCAATATTCAATATTAATAGTTAGTAGAGAGTCAGTCCAACAAAGCTATACAATTTAATACGCTTGGCTTTAAATTCAGTTTGGACACATCTTGTGTACTTCAACATGTTAAATCACCTTACTTAATTTATTTTTTCATCTGTAAAGTGGAATATTCACAGCTCTTTGCAGTGCTGTTTCAAGAACACTATGAGGAAATCTGTATAAAACAACTAATTTGGAGTTGTTGTTGTTGTTGTTATGTACTGTCAAATCAGACCCAACTCATAGCAACCCCTCCTTGGGTTTCCATGGTGGAGTTACTCAATGTTATTTATCTTCTCCTTCAGTGTTCCATGGGAGCTCTGGTAGTGTAGTGCCCAAGGCATTTGACTGCTAACCAGAAGGGTGGAGGTTCAAACCCAGCAGCCACTCCTTGGAGGAAGATTTGGCAATCTACTTCCTTAGTGATATGTTCTGGTTACCTAGTGTCGCTCTGACAGGAAATATACCACAAATGAGATGGCCTTAACAAATAGGAGTTTGGAGGCTTTAAGTCCAAGTTCAAAGTGCCAGGCTCTAGGGGCTAGGTGAAAGCCCCTCAACCTTGAGGTTCAGCTCTGCCTCCTGCTCCCAGCCCACTGGAGCTAGATGCTTTTCTTTACTCAGACAGTTGCTGGCTGCTGAGGCTGAGAAGCCCAAGGCTGACAAGTAAAAAGGCACAGTCCCGATGTTACCAAACCACATGACAGGCCCTTAATTTAAGTCCTTTGTAAGTCCCAAGGGCTGTAGAGCATGGCAGGCTGCTGAACAACGACATGGTAACATGCAGGGTCCAAGTGTGCCATAGGCTAGGGACCATTCCCAAAGCTGCTTTTTATATACAGGAAGCAGATCACATACCCAAAGCAGCTACTCAGCTGCTTGTGGTAGATCTCACCATGGCAATGATGGCCAGTCTCATCATGGGGAATAACTACCACCAGCTGCCCAACCACTCAACCAGTTCCCAGCCAGGTTGACACACAAACATAATGACCACATGATGCCACCTCGAAAACCCAAGGAGGGGTCGCTATAAGTTGAATCTGACTGGACAACAGTGGTTTGTTTTTGGGGGTTCAGTGTTCCACATTATTTCGTAGTTGTTTCATGTTTTCCTTCATCTAACTCAAGAGAATCTCAACTCTTCAACAACAATGGCAACAAACAATAGTTCCTGAAGTATAAATATAATTAATTATTTACAAGATAAAATGAATATCAACTCTAACAGGAGATACACATACATAGAGAGTGAGAGAGCTCTTGTGGCGTAGTGAGTGCCTAAGGCATTTGACTGCTAACCAGAAGGCTGGTGGTTCAAACCTGCCAGTCCCTCCTCAGAAGGAAGGTAGGGTAATCTATTTACGAAGTGATACCACCTTGGAAACCCAAAGAGGGGTCACTATGAGTTGAAATCAACTGTCCCTGCAGAATTCCTTCTATTGTATATCCTTTTCTTTTATTTCCCACACCCTACACCATCACTGCTAATAGAAATATACCTATTCTGATTAAAAATTTTATTTTTTTTTTCAGAAAAAGTACATATTTAGTTTAGAAATTGAGGGTTAGGTTGATGGAAAAAAGTTTTCCAAGAAGTTATAAACACTTAGCAAGCACAATGTATAGGACACTTCCTCTATGGACTTCTTGTCCTGAATTAACTGGTTGGACTACCCACTGTTTAATTGCAAAATCTTCATTTCCCTAGGTGGTGAACTGTGTTGTGGAAGCTAAGTAGGCCTTTTAGACTAAGATAGCTAAGATAGCCTTTTAGACTGAGATGCAAAGAGCTTGCCTTGCAAATGAAATGTTTGTCTACAAGTAGCTCTTTAACTGTGTCTACCCTAGCTGAGAGTGAAGTGGAAATTTGACATTTTCTCCTTAGTTTAGCAATTGCACAATCATTCATTTTGATTTGCTCGACTCTTTCCTTCATTCAAAGCTTTACCATCCCAAGAGAGAACAAGTACAATAAATGGTTATTTTATCTCTCTGATGTGTTACCTCCATTAGCACATCATTTTGTACTACCCACTGGAAATCGGTGTAATCAACTTACTCCCAAGTTATATATAGACTGAATTCCACATTACTTATCTGGGTATTCAATGTGTTTTAGAGTCTGACTCAAATGAGCCCTTCAAGCCTATCTCTTACACAGTCTACTGCAATGGATCATCCCATGAGATCTACAAAAAAAACCCTTCTCTTTTTGCCTCAGAATTTTGTTCCAATATACATTACCTACACAGATTATTAAGCCATTT
>NW_006921809.1:116919-119033 GCF_000298275.1 Orycteropus afer afer
ATTTTTTTATTTGTAAATTAAAATTAAAATCTCCCTTCTTTTTGTTTCCACTGCTCCTCCAATAAAATTAATCATTTTCAAAAAATCATTGCATAGCTCTAGGCAATTTGATGAATGAGAAGAAACAAATCCAAAGGCTTTGATTATGCTCGATCAGTTCATAGAACAGGTAGGAGGATCAATGTGGCTAGAGAAGAATGAGCAATGGGTAAAAATGATGGAAAGGAATTGAGGCTATACAATAACATAAAGTCAAATCATGGGCATTGCTATGACCTTGGCTTTTACCTTGAGTGAGATGGCAAGTCACTGGAGGGTTTGAAAAGAGAAATGAAATTATCTAAGTTAGATTGTTTCAATGTTACATGGCATACGTATAGTGAAGAATTGACCTCACTAGTGGCATGGATTGAGGGAAAGATAAGTGAGGGTGGTCAGCAAAAGCAAGAATACTAGTATTCTATAATAGTCTAAAACCAAAACAAAACTCATTGCCATAGAACTGATACCAATTCATAGCACCCCTGTTGGGTTTCCAAGGTTATAAATCTTTATGGAAGCAAACTGCCTAATCTTTCTTCCATGGAGCATCTGATAGGTTTGAACTACCAACCTTTTGGTTACCAGCCAAATGCCTTCACCTTGATGCCATCAGAGCTGTTATAATAATCTAGGCAAAAGATAGTAGATGTTTGGAATACAGATGTAGGAGTAAAGGTGATGAGAAGTGTTTGAATTGTGGATATATTTTAAAAGTACAACCAATAGGGTTTGCTATTGCATTAGATGTGGGTATGAGAAAAGGGAGGAATTAAAGTGGGCTGCAATGTTTTTGTGCTCTCCTAAAAAAATTACCTCTCTTTCTTCATCTACATAACATCTATATCCAAGATATTGTTTTGAGTGCTGATTCACATAATATATGGAAGGCACCTAGCACATAGCTTGTCTCATAGACATTTAGGTATTGATAGATACTTTAGAGGGGCACAATCAGTGCATATGGTAGAAGTCAGTGATACTTTAAAGATGAAATCATCATTATAAACACATACTGGCTATGAGTTATAAGTGATCATTGAGTGCCATTTTACTTACATGACCAACTAGCCACACTGGTCAGAAAAATCCAAAAAGAAAGAGGCTACTAGTGAGAATATTTGTCTAGCAGCTTTGAAACTGATAATGAATTTCCATAGATGTTTGGGAAACTCAAGCACTAGTAGTCAGGTGATTGAGTAGTTAATTGGCTGCTTAAGGTTTGGGTGAAAGGGAGATAGATGTCCTAATAAATGACAACAAAGAAATTGATTACCAGGGAAAATAAACATAGCATTGGGGTGTCATAACACACATACACTCAAAAGACCAAAAGAAATAGTAAGAGAATCAAAACCATAGTAACTGTAACATGAAAATCACTATAATGTCAGAAAGACTGTCACAGAGCAACCATTTATCAATTACTTATCCAGAGAGTAAAGGAACAAAGAATAATAGCATACCAGTAATATGAAGAGGAATTTTGAGGCCCTGCAGTGATTCAACATTTAACATCATATAAAAAGAGGACATGGGTCCAAATATGAAATCTAATATGCATAATTGTGCTAAAGTACAACTGCTTTGAGCCTGATCTTCCTCATATCACTCCTCCCATAAAAAATGGATAATAATTCTTACTTCAAGAATGTAAATACAGTATAAATTTGTAAAAATTCTAGAATGGCAATAGTATAGATTCAATGAATGTCAGCTGTTATATAAAACTGAAGGAAAAAAAAAAAGAAGAAGAAGATATATGAGACTGAGGAAGCATGAGAGGTGTTTACAAATCCCCAGTGAGGAGAGATCAGAATATAAACAAGATCACACAGATGGCCTACATATTGCTAATGGCTCCAGGTGTCTAAATTGCTTGTAAACCTGTGTATAATTTATCAATAATATTGTACAGGTCCCCTCATCTAATTCTTTCTGTTACTACCATTAGTCTAAATTATCATGCAACTTCAATATTGTAAATCAGACTTACAACCAGGTAGACACAACTGTCCATCTGGCTATGATTTTGAGCCAAGGCAGGAACTACACCTGCTGGACAAACAGTTACA
>NW_006921809.1:119283-123385 GCF_000298275.1 Orycteropus afer afer
AAAGATGCTCAGTAATATCATAATTATTAAACATGTTATTGAAAAATTACATTGTCAATTAATTAAAAAAATACAAATCAATATTTTCTAGCTGGAATCCATAAAATACCATCTCTATGTGCTAGTCCTTTGCCTGTTTTAACTCAGATTTTCCCCTTTCATCCTCATAATTTACTCAGTAATACAAAGGGACACAAGGATGGACATCCCAGGCACCCTTGCCAACTGGCTTCTGGCTTAGACCATCCAATAAGAAGTCTGGTAAGAATTGGAGGAATGGAGACTCCAGGGTATTTATAGCCTCTCTGTCTAGAGTAGTGTTTCTAACAGCAGCTGTAAATTTCCCATACCTTCAAGCCAGGCTTTCATAGAACAGCGACTCTCTCTATGGTCTCAGTTCTCCAGGAAAGCCCTCCATACTTCTGGATGTGGTCTGAGACCCCAGATCCTGACTCCCATGCTACCACTCTCTCCTTAGGGTTGATAGTAACTTCCTGATGTTGCTAACTTTCAATTGCCTCACTACCCCATGTTAGGCTCATGCCTTCTCTGTCATCTATACAAAAATTCTTCATTTCTCCATTTGAAATACCAAGACAGTTTCTATTTTCATGATTGGATCTTGACTACTATATCCCAAAAGACATTAGAAGGTACTGATTAATAAATAATAATAATAATTGATGGTCACAATATATAAAGAGTTATCTCAGTAAGAATGTATTGTCTGTAGGGATGCTTAAACCATTAATATGATAAATTACAGGATGAATTCCCAAGAAGGAAATATTACAATAAACACATACTGGTTACATGCTCCTAACATATTACTGTGAAGAACTATATTTTTTCATAGAATGACTACAAATATCTCATAGAAGTAGTATTACATAGAAAATAATTTGGAAATATGGATCAAAGTAAACTATTTGCAGTCTGAAAATTTTGTGTATAAAACATAGTGAATCACTTTTTGTACCTTTTAATCCATGGTCAATTGACACATTCCTGGCTGCAAAAACTTAAATTATCTTCAAAATTAAAGGAAAGATGAATGACCTTAGGCACATAAAAATCATCTCCCTTATTTTAAATCCATTTGCAACATTATGGTGGGCAAAGGCAACTCATTTCATGCTGAAACACTTTTTGCAAATTTGGTAATTGGATCTAGTTTGTGGAGTTTGCACGCTGGAAATGCCACTGCATCTCATTTATAATCAAGCCGAGTGGTTTTGAAGTGATATTAAATGTGCCAGATTGGGGGAAAAAATCCAAATGGATTCACACTGAAATGTTATTAACTTGGAAATGGTTCAATGGGCATTTGGCATTTTCACGTTGATACTTTAATTTGTAGAGTGAGAACAATGAACTAGAGAGACACAGAGCTCTGTAATTTTGCCACTGGACTGAGAATTGATTAAATTTTTGCTTTGTAGCTTTTGGGGTTTATAACATATGGAAGTTCTGTTACATTCATCTATTTACTTCATAGGTAGTTTAAATGTAGACTTCCCCATATTAGTACTCAGTTAAAATTTGATTAATAAAAGTCAGAGCAGTAAAGATAAGGTCGGTCATCTATAAATTAATTCAATGTTCCACACTTAAACATTCAGTAAGAAACATCTGGGACTTAGACTCTAAGGTGCTTCTTACAAAGGCAAGATAAGTCTATGTTGTATAAAGGTGGGATGGCCATTTTTATTAATTATTGTTTTTGTTATTAGGCATCATTAACTTGCTTCCAACTCATACCAACCCTATGTACAAGAGAACGAACACTGCCTGGTCTTGCACCATCATCACAAACATTGCTATGGTTGAGGTCATTGTTATAGTCACTGTGTTGATCCATCTCTTAGAGGGTGTTCCTCATTTTCACTGGCCCTCTACTTTACCAAGCACAATCTTTTGCAGAAGATTTGCCCAATTATTTCTTGACTGATGCTTCCATGAGTATTAATTGTAGATCCAAGGAAAATGAAATCCTTTACAATTTCAAAGTTTTCCCCATTTATCATAATGTTGCTTATTGGTCCAGTTATGAGGATTTACATTTTCTTTATGTTGAAGTGTAATCTATATTGAAGGCTTTAGTCTTTGATCTTCATCAATAAATTCTTCAAATCTTTACTTTTAGCAAACAAGGTGTGTCATATGCACATCTCAGGTTGTTAAGGAGTCTCCCTCCAATTCTGATGTCATGGTCTTCTTAATACAGTCCATTTTCTGTATTATTTACCAAGAATGCAGAGTGCACCCCTTGGATCAAGGAGCTATGAGACACCAGAGGAGTAGCATTCACATAGATGGAAGCCCTGACAGACAGGAATGCATGGATGAGAGGGGAACAGGGAGGGGGTGGTCATGGGAAGGAGAGGGGAGGAGAGTTTATTACAGTTGGGAATGGTAATCAGGGCCATGAAGCTATATGTGCATGAACTGTTAAATGTAAAATAAGTTTGCTATGTAAATTTGCACTGAAACACATACAGAAAAAGAAGAAGAAGAAGAAGAAGAAGGAGGAGGAGGAGGAGGAGGAGGAAGAGGAGGAGGAGGACAAGAAGAATATGGAAGGAATACACAGAGTCACTGTACCAAAAAGAATTGATCAGGGGCAAAAAAAAAAAAAATGCAGAGTGACTAAACATGATGAAAGGATACAACCTTGACATACACCCTTCCTGACTCAACGGCACATAACAACAATAATTAAACCATGCAGTATTCTTTTATTCTGTTCAGACAACTGCCTCTTAGCCTATGTACATATTCCACATGGATATTGATAAGTGTTCTAAATTCATAGTCTTCTCAATGATATCCATAATTTGTCATGATCCACACAGTAGAATGCCTTTGCATTGTCAGTAAAATACAGGTAAGCATCTTTCTGGTATTCTTTGCTTTCAGCCAAGCTCCATCTCACATCAGCAATGATATTCCTAGCTCCACAACATCCTCTGGATCCAGCTTGAATTTCTGGATGTTCCCTGTTGATGTACTGCTGCAACTATTTTTTTTTAATTATTCCCAGCAACATTTTACTTGCAGGTGATAGTAATGAAATTGTTCTATAATTTCTGCATTTAATTGGATCATCTTTCATTAGAATGGGCAAAAATATGGATTCTTTCCAATGGATTGGCCAGGTAGATGTCTTCCAAATTGCTTGGCATACACAAGTGAGCGCCTCCAGTGTTTCATCTGCTTGTTGGAACATTCCAACTGGTATTGAAGTTTCATTAATTAAGTGGAGTGAAAAAAATAAAACAGAAAAATATCAGGAATTCATGAATATATAGGACAGAGTCATATTAGCTAAAAACTAAAAAAGAAAGAATTTCAATGAAGAAAGGTCCATGGACATGCTGGAGACAAGATATGAATACAGGTATACCTCAGAGCTTTGTGAGTTTGGTTCTATTCTAGACTACCATGATAATGCAAATATCATAAAAAAAGTGAGTGAAAGGAGTTTTTTGGTTTCCTGGTGCATATAAAAGTTATGTTTACACTATATTATAATCTATTATGTGTGCAATACCATCATGAAAATTTTCAACTATTGTGAGAATTATCAAAATGTGACACAAAGACATGGAAAATAGCACTGATACACTTGCTCAATACAGGGTTCAATTTGTAAAAACTACAATACCTGTGAAGCACACTAATATACACTAATACACACTAATAATATACCTGAGTTCCCTATAGTAACTAGTAAAATGCCTTGTACATAACAGTGTTCCATATATACAAATGAATCTTCTCTAGATAACATGTTATTGAAATCAAACAGAGAATTGGGAGTTAAAAGATTTGTGTTATAGTGTCCAGCTCTGACATAACCAGATATGTGACTTTGGGCTATTTACTCAATTTTTGTTGTGGTTGTGTACCATCTGGTTGATTCTGACTCCTAGAGTCCCCTTGTGGCAGAATAGAATTGCCCCATAAAGTTTTCTATGCTGTAATCTTTACAGAAGTATGTTGCCAGGTCTTTCTCCCACAGAGCTGCTGGGGAGTTTGAACTACCAACCTTCCAGTTAGCTGTCAACTGCTTAGCAATTGCACTACCAAAAAAAAAAAA
>NW_006921809.1:126496-134520 GCF_000298275.1 Orycteropus afer afer
ACTATGCCACCAGAGCTCCCAAGACTCCTTAATACTCAGTAGGGGGGCAATACATTCAAATACATTCATTAATTTTTTTCCTATAAATTTTTATTGCTCTCTTACTCTATGACAGGAACACAGAAAAATCATGAGGATTCTTATTAAGTATATATTGCAAAGGGTGAGAGACCAGGAAAGGAACAAACTAATGAAGAAGAGAAATGTCAATATTAAACAAATTGATAAAATGCAAATGACTAAGTGACTTTGTTGTTCAGTTACTGATAGCTTCTTTTAGTACAGCATTCTAGGTAGACAGGAGGTCATGAGACAATAAGAGCCAGTATAGTCAAATCATAATGGAAAAGAGGAAGGCAGGTAGGCAGATCACATCAGCCTTCATAATCTCTCCAGGACTTCCTTTTCTCATTCACAAAATAAGCTGGTTGGGGAAAAATGGATTTCTTCTGGTTCTAAGTCTCTGATCACTATGATTGAGTAAGAGGAATCTTTGTGAATACATTAGGAGGAACAAGAGGATAACCAGGGAAAACACAAGATGATTAATAGAGTGTCTGGGAGGGGACACATATAATAAAAATTCAAAAGTGACTGTGATTTTGAATAACTGTCGTAAAAAATTTGTTTCAACTATAAAGTGAAAGTGTAATAGAAAATACAATATATTACATATTCATAATTTTAAAAAATAAACTCTGCTATATTTTTCTTTGAATTGTTATGTGTGATGTTATGTTTTATTCATAAAAGATTAAGTTGCGTTTTCATTATTTTGAATTCCGAACTGTAAGTCTTTTGGGATCAATTACTTATTCATCTCTAGTACCTGATCTGCTAGATAAAGATAGAAGAGTTATCATCAAATACGGTAGAAATGTCTATGCTATTGTTTTCTTAAGTATTCTCCATGGCCTTTAGGTCTCTGGGATATTATATTATATGAAGAAAGTAACTTATCTTTGGTCAGCCAGCGCAGTGCTAATGCATTCAGAGGAACAGTAGCTTGAAAAAAGTAAGGAAAGTGATGTTACACAGAAGAGAAATTCTACTGCATTACACTTGCAACAAAGGCCTCAGTCAATCCCACATAGAGCTCTGAATTGAGATGTTCATTCAAATTTATCCCAAATTGAGACAAGGGCCCAGGCTTTGTATATGGCTCAAGGACCAGTCAATGTATGTGGCATTTGGATAGTACAGTTCTATTATGCCTGGCCTCCAGGGATGCTAGAATGTAGCACAGCAGAGAAACACAGGCTGTGGGCTTACAAAACTGGATTGTAACCATGACGTTGTCATTTGTAAGATTTCGAGTTAATTTTTAATTGGCTTGACTCTTTTACAGTCTGAAAAATAAAGTTTGTTGGATATAAGACAAATTATTCAAATATTCTCTCTAGTCTTGTCTACTTTATGCTTTCCAAATATAACTCAATATAAATATAAATGTAAATATGGTATTAATTAATGATATTGTTGTTGTTACCATGATATTATAAATATTATTGAAAATATTCAAAAAGGCAAATCTGATTCTGTTTTATTACTATTTGAAAATTACTGATGCCTCAACAAGGCTTTCAGGAGATGATCTGAACTCCTTAGTCTGACACCTCCTTTCTCATAATTCCACACTCACACTTTAGCTTTAGTCACAATGAGCCACTTGAAAGTCTACACACCCAAGATTTCTTAAACTCCATGATTCTTACTGGAACTTTCAAAAATGTTCATATGTCTGTGCAATGGCATAATAATCTCAATCTTCCTTTTCCTCAATCTACCCTTGTACCTGGAATGGTAGAACCCAGGGCAAGCTCACACTTTCTCTTTCTCTCTAGAAGTTTTCTCTTCCTAGCCTTAAAAGTCATGCTTGGAGTGGCTGTTATTACTTGAAAAGCCTGGGGAAGGCTCAGAACAATTCTGCACTAGACATTGGAACAAATACTATCTTCATTGTCTCTCCCACACACAAGTATGATGTTCTATGTTCTTGCTGGTTTAGGGATTTGAGAAGGAAATAGAAAAAACAGATCATTTTAGGATGTTTAGGAGAATCAAGCTCTTGTTCCAGAAGAGCATTTCTTCATTTCCCTTAACTGGCATATTTGAATGGGAGGAATGGTGGTTCAGTGGTAGAATTCTCATCTTCCACGCAAGAGACTCAGATTAAACTCCTAGTCGATGAATTTCATGTGCAGCCACCAACAATCTACCAGTGGAGGCTTGCATGTTGATCATTATAATTCTGAACAGATTTCAGTGGAGCTTCTAGACTATGATGGACTGGGAAGAATGGCCTGGTAATCTACTTCTGAAAATCAGCCAGTGAAAATCCTATGGATAGCGGTCTGATCTGCAACAAGGATAGTGAAGAACCAGGCAGTGTTTCATTCTGCTGTACATGGGGTCACCATAAGTAAGGGGACCACTCCAGGGTAAGTATCACAACAACAAGCCTATTTGAATTTCTAAGTAGTTAAACCAAAGCTTCAGCTATTTAGAAAAGCAAAGTTATATCAACTATAAAATTTTAAATTCCTACTTTAGATTCTTCAAATATGAGTCACTGAATTTTACAACCATATCCCACTCACTTGATTTTATTGGTTCACAAAACATTTACCAAACATTTATTTTGTCCCAGGGCTTTGTCAGAGGAGAGGACACAATGATGGGTTATATATAACTCTTGTCCTCAAAAACTTTGGATTTAATTGTGAAGATAGATAATTGAATGGGTAATTATGGTAGTGTATGAGAAGTACATATAGAGGTAGGTAGTCATAGGTTGTTATGGGACCACATATTAAAGGCCAGTAACTCAACATGGAGAGATAAGAAAAATCTTCCTGGAGAGATAATTTTTTAGGTTTAATGTTTTTGGATAAGAGGAGTTATTGAGATAAAGGGGGCTTTAGGGAAAGGTGAATAGGGAAAGACAGTTCCAGAAGAAATGACCAGCAGGTAAAAAGGCTCGAGAGAGAAGAGGAAATTTTGCCCATATTTATATACATTTACTACTGGTAAGCCTTGGCATAGTGGTTAAGTGTTTGGCTGCTAACCAAAAGATCTGCTGTTCGAATACACCAGCTTCTCTATGAGCAAAAGAAGTGCAGATGGCACTGCGTGGCACAGGCAGAGGAGATGACACAAAAACAACTGTCTATAAAATTTCGGTGCACTGTTTCAGAAGAAATTTATTTTTTTAATAAAAATATTTCTGTAGTTAATTATAAAAATAAAAACATTTTCTGTAAGCCTAGCTTACATGTATGGATATACCTACAAGGCTAAAGCTCTGTGCTAATTTACTTTTGAACCCTCTAATGTGCTCTGGGCGCTCTAGTGGCAGAGTACCTAAGGTATTTGACTGCTAACCTAAAGGCTGTGGTTCAAGCCCACCAGCCACTCTGCAGAAGAAAGACTAGGCAATCTACTTCCGTAAAGATTTACCACCTCAGAAACACAAAGGGGTCACTATGAGTCAGGATTGACTCGATGGCAGGGAGTTTTTTTTTGTTTGTTTGTTTGTTTAATGTGCTCTGGTAAGAGCTGTCATTATTCTCCAGTTATAATGACTGCTTCCAATCATGTGGTTTCATCTGTATGCACTGCAAGTATGTGGTTGTTTTTGTTGCTATCAGTGTTTTTATAAGCTAATTTTGTGGTATTAGTATTTATGAACTTATATTAATAATTATTTTGAGAATGAGGTAGTAGTTAAAGAAAAGAAAGAGAAAATTTAAAAAAGCCTTCTACTCAGTTACTAATAATGTAATTAATAATGTAATTCATTGTAGAAATATTTTATAAAACAATTCTGTTGGTAATAGTCATATAATCTAAGAAATATCACATTTAAGCAATTTGTAAATTTATTTATCACATATTCTAAGATTAAAATTGATAATAAATAGTACTAAGGACACTGCATGTTCTTGTGTGGAAGAAATTCCATGGAATGGGGGTGGAAGTGTGGGGGTGTGAATTAGTCCACTAGTGACACCTATCTTAGTGATGCCACTGTGTGGAAGTCTGTTTCCGTAAAGATAACAGCCTCAGAAATCCTGTAGTGCAGTTCCACTCTGTTCTATAGCACTGTTACAAGTCAGAATTGACTTGAATTGCAGTGGGTTTGTTTTTTCATTTGTGTGTGTACGTAAGCATGTAATATTTGCTATCTCAATGAATCCTCACAACAATTAATCAGGTCAGGACTATGAGAATCCCCACTTGACACATATGAAATATGAGATTCAGAAACACTAAGTAATTTGCCTGAGATCTGGCTGGTGTAGACAATGAACCTTCAGGGGTCCAGTTTGGAGTAAGACAGAGTATTTAGAGGACTTTTGTCTTCGTTTCCTCAAGTTGCTGTAACAAACTACGAGTAAGCACCAGTGACAATGAGGTTTCATTCTGACAACTCCATTGTAAGTCAGTGGTGATATAACTGAAATACCTCTTGTGGGTTTTTTTGTTTTGTTTTGTTTTGAAATTTTATTCTGCATGTCTTTGGCAGTGTTTTGAACAGAACATCACAAGGTTGGACATCTGCGAACAAAAATCCGAGGATGATGACATTAGCAAATAACACACTGCAACATTATATGTAGTACATATTACTAATGATAGATGTACAAAAATAAAAATGTCTGCTTTAAGTGTGGTTCTTCATAACTTGAATATGTTGTAAGTAGTGGAGTGCATGCATCACAGTATGAGAGCCTTTAAAGAGGACTCCAGAGTCCAAATTCAAGGCATCGTCATGGCCATGCTCCCTCTGCCTGTTTTAGGGGAAGATAGAAAAGTATCATCACAAGGTACCCTGCACAATGGACTCTGTTTCCATGTATGTTTTCTCCTTTTATAAGACACCACTCAGAGGGATCAGGATACACCCTACTCTGGCATGAACCTGGTAACTGATGATATCTTCAATGAAAGAGCCCATTTCCAAACGAGATCACCTTCAAAGGTACAAGGATTAGGACTTTAATATAGCTTCTTTGGAGACATAATTCGACTCATAATAATCATTACAATCTTATGGTAAGATTAAGGCTACAAAGAAAAATAATGAAGGCAGTGGTAGTGATGATAACGAGTCAGGTTAAACAGGTGTTGTTGTTGTTATGCCGTAGAGTCGGACCCAACTCATAGGGACCCCTCCTTGGGTTTCTGAGGCAGTATCACTACGGAAGTAGATTGCCTCATCTTGATTCCAAGGAGTGGCCGGTGGGTTTGGACTGCTAAACAGGTGTTAAGGAAGTGGAATCTTTGAGATTGAGAGATCAGATGAGTTTTGTTCAACATGGTAGATGGAGCAGCCTAGGTTGTCTCACAGTTTTCTAGGTTGAAGTCATTTGCTGAAGTAGTGAGTACTAGGGAATACTTGGGAAGCTAGATGCAAAGAAGAAAAATTTAGACCTGCACAGGTTAAATTTGAGGTTTTTATGGGACATGTTAATGGTAATGTTTAGTAAGTATTTGAATATGTAAGCTTTGCTGAGGAGTATCATGTGAGATACAGAGTGATACAGGATTCATAAGGTAGTAGAGAGTATTTGGAGTTACAGGAATTGTGCACCAAAGAGTTTTAACAACAACAACAGACCTGGAACTGCTATCTTGAGAACAGTCAGCTTGAAAAGTTTGGCTCTTGGCTAGCATCTGGGTGGTTAGCTTCTGAAAGATTCCCTGATAAGGTGATTTCACTGAAGGATTCCCTGATATTGGGAGCGCCAGTGGTGTATTGCCTAAGGCATTTGACTGCTAACCAAAAGGCTGGTGGTTCAAACCCACCAGCCACTCCTTGGAAGGACGGCTGGGGAATCTACTTCCATAGTGATACTGTCTCAGGAACCCAAGGAGGGATCTCTTATGAGCCGGATTCGACTCGATGAAGTGGGTTCAGTGTTAGTTTTAAAGACTGAACAATCTATTTCTGTGAAGATTTACTGACTTGGAAACCCAAAGGGGATTGCTTTGAGTCAGAATCAACTTAATGACAGTGAGATTTGTGTTGTTGTTTTTGTTTAAAGCATTTATACAAAAGTGTGTTGATGGTGAATACTTGCTTTCATCTGGAGTCTGCAATTTTAGTGCCTGATAGGTAGAGAATACCTATGTTGCTAGCCTCCAATTAAAAAAAAATAAATTTGAATTTCAACATAGCTTCCCTGGGCATAAACATTGCCCATGCAAAGTTGCATTTTTCCTGCTGGAGGGAGAATGTGCTCTGTGGGACCTCTCACAAGAAGAAAGAAACAAACAAACGAAGGCTGACTATGGATTTCTACAGATTCTTCTTGTTTCTTTTTCCTTATTGGTCTGTCTGTTTATCATTATTTCACAGTGGTAAATGAGTCCTGTTAGTTCTCTAGTGAATTATCAAGTATGTGAATGGTCTTCAAGACCTTTGAAAAAAGAATATACAAGATCATCCCCCAAAGTCATCAGTAACCTTATTTAGTAGAGTAGTGGAGCTAGAAGTCAGATTTCATTTGTTTTAAGGCTGTGTCATCATTGAGCAATGATTATGGACCAATAAACAACATCATGATAAATGGAGAAAAGGTTGAAGTTGTCAGTAAGATTTCATTTTACTTGGATCCACAGTCAACACCCATGGAAGCAGCAGTTAGGAAGTCACACATCGTACTGTCCTGGGAAAATCTGCTGCAAAAGACCTCTTTAAAGTGTTTAGAAGCAAAGATGCCACTTTGAGGATAAAGGTGCTCCTGACCCAAGCCATGGCTAGTTCAGTTACCTCATATGCATGTGAAAGCTGGACAATGAATTAAGAACCCAAAGAAGAGTTGATGCCTTTGAATTGTGGTGTTGGTGAAGAATACTGAAAATACCAAGGACTCCCAGAAAAATGAACAAATCTGTCCTGGAAAAAGTACAGCCAGAATCCTCCTTAGAGGCGAGAGGACCACACTCTGTCTCACCTACTTTGCTGTCAGAAGGGACCATTCACTGGAGAAGGATATCACACTGGGTAAAGTAGAGGGTCAGCAAAGAAAGAAAGACCCTCAGAGAGATATACTAACACAGTGGCTGCAACGATGGGCTCATGCATAGCAAGGGTTATGAGGATGATGCAGGACCAGGCAATGTTTCGTTCTGTTGTACATGGGACTCGCAGGAGCTGGAGCTGACTGTATAGCCCCTAATACCAACAATCAATAAACAGGTGTAGGCCAATAACAGATGTTTTTTCCAGGAAATTTGCCTTAAATAAATAGGGAAAGAGCAAGAGGAGATATGTGGTTAGTAGAATTTTACAGTTGGGAAAGATTTGAATGTGGAGCTCTGATGGTGTAGTGCTTAAGGCATTTGACTGCTAACCAGAAGGCTGGCATTTCAAACCCACCAGCCACTCCTTGGAAGGAAAGTTGGGCAATCTACTTCTGTAGTAATACTGCCTCAGAAACCCAAGGAGGGGTTGCTATGAGTTGGATCCAGTTCAATGGCAGTGAGTTTGGTTTTTGGTTTTATGTTCTGAGAAGAAGCAGCAATAAAGCAGAAGAAGATGAAGAAGCAGGCTAGAGACTATTAGATGAGAAAGGAAAGGTAAAATTCAGAACAAAAGTAGCATACTTGCCAAAGGAAGGACAAACCTTTCACAGAGAAAGTGTGATGGTTAATTTTATGTGCCAACTTGGCTAAGTTATGGTGCCCATTTATTTAGTCAAACACCAGTCAAAATGGTGCTATGAAGGTATTTAAATGTGATTGTTATTAACAATCAGTTGACTTTAAGTAAAGATCACCCAGTGTAATGTGGATGGGTCTCACCTAATCAATTGAAGGCCTTAAGAGCAAAAACTGAGGTCTCCCAAGAAAGAAAAAATTCTGTAGTGTTTCCACAATGCCACCTAGTTTGTAGATTTTGAGCTTGCCAGCCACCACAATTTTATGAGCCAATTCCTTAAAACAATTAAATATCTTGATATAGACACAGATATTGGCATAGACATACACATAGAGATGTTGTTGTTGTTGTTGTT
>NW_006921809.1:135475-142589 GCF_000298275.1 Orycteropus afer afer
GAACGACAGCCTCATAGAGATAAGTTGTTGTTAAGTGTTGTCAGTTCATATTGACCTACAGAGACCCCATGTGTCAGATAAGAACTGCTCCATAGAGTTTTCTAACCTGTGACTTTTCAAAAACTTATTGTCTTCTAAGACATCTCTCATTTATTTTCTTTGGAAAATGTTGACTAATATGATAAGAAATAAGGAAATAAAAATATGTATGAATATAGATATAGGTAAAATGATGAGCAAAGGAAGAAAAACTTGAGGACATTTTTGTCTTATACCTGCCCGCCCCCATGGGTTAGGAAATTAACTGAACAGTAAAATTGAATACTATAATAATAATAATAAATTCTATTTTTCAGTCAAATGAATTTAATTTCCATTGAGTTGAGTGTCACTTGACTGAACTAATGAGTTAAACTACTCATAGAACCCAATACTTCTCTGGATACAGAGGGACATAGTTGAAAATGATTTTATAACCATTTATTCTAACATTCCTTCCAATAAAGGAATTTGATCTGCAACATCCTTGTTCTTTGCTCTTATAGCTTCTGTTTTAACACTTTGTTAAAGAGTGGCTCAATTTTTTTTTGGTGTACAGAAGCTTGCTCAATTCATTGCTGGACAGAAGAAATTAGAAAGTCTTACCACTTTCTAGTCTATAATCTCTATCCTTTGCTGTTATTAATTTTTCATCTTGCAGCTAACTAGAATTTATTTTCCATTTTACACATGGAAGCTTTTACAACATTTGGAAGTATATATTGTTACCATTTACAATAGCTACAAAAAAAGATAAATACTTAGGACTAAATCTTACCAAGGATGCAAAAGGAAACTACAAAACACTA
Source organism: Orycteropus afer afer (assembly GCF_000298275.1). Lineage (NCBI taxonomy): Eukaryota > Metazoa > Chordata > Mammalia > Tubulidentata > Orycteropodidae > Orycteropus > Orycteropus afer. The sequence continues at coordinate 136,324 of NW_006921809.1, forward strand.
CTACATGAAACTATAAGAGACCTACATAAATGGAAGAACATATCATGCTTATAGACTGGAAAAACAAACATTGTGAAAATGTTAATACTACCCAAAGCAATCTATAGATTCAAGTCAATACCGATCTGGATTCCATCCACATTATTTAAGGACATAGAAAAACCAATCACTAAATTTATGTGGAAAGGAAAAGAATTTGGATAAACAAAGCACTACTGAAAAAGACCAAAGTAGGAGGTCTCACACTCTCTAATCTCAAAACATATTATATAGCCACAGTAAGCAAAACATCCTTATATTGGTTCAATGACAAATGTGTAGACCAGTAGAACAGAATTGAGAACCCAAAAATAGATCTATGGACAGCTCATCTTTGACAAAGGGCAAAAACCCATTAAATGAGGAAGAGATAGTCTCTTTAACAAATGTCATTGGCTAAACTGGATATCCATTTACAAAAAAATGAAGCAAGATCCATACTTCACACCACACATGAAAAAAAGGATAACCACAGGGAGGAAGTAGGAGGTGAGCTGTTATACTACAAGGAATGGAACCAGTGCCACAAAACAAAATGTTTGTGAACTATTGAATGTAAAATGAATCTGCTTTGCAAAATTTCAGCAAAATCACAATAGCAAGTTAAAAAAAGAAAAAGAAAACATCAGGAGCATTGGAGATTGGAAGAGATTAAAGCATTTTGATAGATAGGATGGCCAACGAAGACCTCCCTGAAGAAATATTTAGTTACAGATATGAAGATTTTAGGAACTAATGATATGGACATCTGCAGGAATTGCATCTTAGATATGGGAAGAGCAAAGATCACAATGTGGAAATGTGACTGGGGTTGTCTTTACAGCTTCATATAAAATGAAAATAGAGTAGGCAGTTAGATTAACTAAGTAATGATACAGATCATGTAAGGCCCTATATATCGTGGAAAGGACTTTGGAAGTATGTTCCCTGGATCATCAGTAAGAGCATTAAAAAAAAAAAAAAAAAACACACTGCCATCAAATCAAGTCTGACTCATGGTTGAGTGGTATGGCTTTACAGAAGTAGATTACCCAATCTTCCTTCCGTGAAGTGACTGGTGGGCACCACCAGAACTCCTTAGTAGGAACATTATCTTGTCAGAAATGTAAACTTTCAAGGCCCCCTCCAGATCTAAAGAATAAGAAGCTTTGTGGAAGGAGTTTGCTACCTATGTTAAAACCGTCCCTCCAGGCCATTCTGTGTTCCTAATAGACTGAGAACCCCAGGCCTCATTAGTGATAAAGCTATGGGAAGGCTTGAGAAGATACATGAATGGCATGGTTAGACATTATGAAAACCACTCTATCTCCTCTGTTGAATATATACTTAAAGCAGAAGCAGCAAGAACAGTTAATGAGACTTCTTGATAATCTGGGACATAAGATGGTGCTGGCAGAAGAGGTAGTTTAGAAGTAGCAGAATACTGAATATATTTTTAAGGTTAGAATAACAGAATGAGTGGGATGGGAATGATAGGAGGCTTTGTGCTGAAAACAAGGAAGAAGAGACCTGTCATTAGTAATTAAATCTTCTTCTCTTATTGCAAAAATAATCTCAAATCTGACCATTTTAAGAAAAAAAAACAAGATCTTTATTTTTCTTATCATTTTATGCTTTATTCTGGCATCCATATCCGTGATAATATAGATACTTGGCAAAAAAAAAAAAAAAAAACAGTCTGACTAAACCATCTAAAATCTGAGAACAAACATTTTTGGGGTTTTCATAGTTAAATTAAAAGTTTTACATGAATTTAAAATTTTTTATATGAAACAATCAAATAAGCCATGTTTTAGTCTTGGCCTGTCTTTATAAAGAAATTATTATTAGAAAATATGTGGGGCAACTGCAATCACAATTTAAAAGCTGTAAATTACTTGGAAATTGTGCCTTGTCAACTTTTAGTAATTATCATTATGCCAGAGCAGAAACAGGTTATTATGAGAATTTTTGAATATTTTCCATCTTAATAGTCAGATGAAAAATTGAACTGTGAAATCGTTATATATTCAGATATGGCCAAGCAATGACTCTCTATGCATAAGCTCTCTGCCCACACTTATGGCTTCATTGATGAACTTATGGGGTGCCATTTTAAACTAATGTGCTTCATTATTTTACAATTAATGCTCCTTTAGTAATAGTATTAATGAGTCACATGGACCATTTGTTTTTCTAGATAGATAATTTTTGATTTCCAAATACAATCTACTTTTGATTACCTCAATAAGTGAAGTAAAGCTTTAAAGGAGATCATCACAAACACATATTACTCCAGGCCATTTAATCTTTGCTTCCAGAATTCATTCCTCTATTTGCTTTAATTAGCATTGACAACAGTAAAAATGCATATTATTGAAAATAAATTAATATAGCTTACTAATGCTACAGGATGCAATGGGGGAGGTGCTCACTCATTTTTGCAAAGGAATTAGGATGACAGCTACCTGGCTAACTGACTGAAAGAGAACCATATTTGTGCTTATTCTGAAGAAAGGTGAGCCAACAACAGTATGTGGAAATTATTAAACAGTATCATTAATATCACACATAAGTAAAATTTTGCTGAAGATAATTAAAAAATGATTACAGCAGTACACCAACAGGGAACTGCCAGAAATTCAAGCCCAATTCAGAAAAGGATGTGTGATGAAAGACATCATTGTTGATGTCAGATATATCTTGGTTGAAAGCAGACAATACCAGAAAGAGGCTTACCAATGTTTTATTGACTATACAAAAGCTTTCCACTGTGTGAATCATAATAAATTATGGAACACATTGCAAAGAATGGGAATTCCAGAACACTTAATTGTATTAATGAGAAACCTGTACATAGACCAACAGAAGAGAGTTTAGGGTATTAAAGAGAATTAAGGGATATCGAATGGTTTTAAAAAACAAAAGGTGTGTGTTGGTGTTATATCCTTTCACCATACTTATTCAAGCTGTATGCTGAGCAAATAATCCAAGAAGCTAGACTATCTGAAGAAGAATGTGGCATAAGGATTGGAGGAAGACTCATTAACAACCTGCAATATGCACATGACATAACCTTGACAAAAATCCTAACAAATGAGCCAATGAGCAGACCAGTCTGCTGCTCCGCATGTCTCCTTTTTCTGTGTTTTGATGCAGGTTCTTCTACCAGTTGTAGTTTAGTCCATTTCTATATCCTTCCTTTCAAAGCTCAGGGCTCCAGAATTATCTTCTGTATCTGTGTTAATTGGTTCCTCTGTTCTTTGTGGAAGAGGGTCTGTGTAGTTTATCTGCCTATTCCACCATCTTCAATCTTAGTGATTTTTGCAAAGATTGCTATGATAATTAGCTGCTGTTTTGTGTTTTTCAAAGAATCACTCTATATTAATATTGGAAGAATCTTTAAGGTCAGCTAATATAATCTTCATCAAGTGAATTATTACTTTTATAACATTTAGAAGGTTGCCTTCTAGCATCTGCATAAACCTTTCTAGAGATAAAGAGGCTGCAAGGAGCCATCTTCTGCTGGACTCTTGATATAAGTTGAACCTCCTTGAGCCTTAGCTCCCTGGCTTTCTCACACACCACCTTTCCTTTTTTCACCATCGCTTATCAGCCCTCTGGTCATTATTTTAGTCCTTGAAAACTTCCACATTCAGCTCACAGTTCTGCTCCAGTTTTAATGCTAACATAATCCCAAGAAATTTCAAAATCAATGTAAATGCCTAGCTCAATATTTTTTGGCAATTCTTGTTTAACCTTTCTGAATTTAGAACCTCTCTTCCTTAATTCTGCCTTTCACTCAGATATTCAAAAAGAGAATATTGGAGTAAATTCAGATTATTTTATCTCATATTAAATTAAATAACTAAATTTGATCACTTTTTTCATCTTGCTACCCTCAAATCCATCATTTTCCCACTCTGGAATATGGTTCAGAACCTTATCAACTATCATCTGATATAAATGAAAATAACCTTCTAACTCATAATACCCTAAACTTCTTTCTTCCAATTCCTCCTTTACTCTAAATTGCACATATTCGTAAAGCTATTAATTATTGTTTTTCCTCAACAGAATAACTCAAAAGTTATTAAAAGTACTTATATGAAACCTACTGCTATGGAGCTGATTCCAACTCAGTATTCCTACAGGACAGAGTAGAACTGTCCATAGGATTTTCAAGGTTGGGGACCTCTGGTGGCATAGTGCCTAAGGCATTTGACTGCTAAACAGAATCATTGACCTTTCAGTTATCAGCTGAGCACTTTAAACATGCACCCCTAGGGCTCTTTAAAATATACATCCCCTAGTGTTACAAGTTCTTTCTTTCTAATCAGCATCCTCACTAATCATTCCCATTCTTCAACATCATATTCCAGAAATATGTAATATTTGAAGTATTCAACCTTTAAATGTCCTGTGCTTCCCTACTTTTATAAATATTCTGCCACTTCCTATAATGTCCTTCCACTCTTCCTAACAAAGCCAGCTACCTTTCTGGGGAATTTCTATTCATCTTTGAAGACTCAGATTCATCATAAACCTCTCCAGCAAGGATTCCTTGATTGTAATAGGCTAAGGTGATTATGTCTTCCTTTGCACTACCATTCTGCTTTAAGCATACCTCTATTGCTATAGATATGATAGTTTATTTGTCTTCAAATTTAGCCTCCTCTTGTAAATCCTGAAGTGTTTGGTGTAAAGATTTTTTGTATTTTTTATTTACATCCTCAATTGCTGCCTAGCAATTTTTTTTTTTTTTTTTTTGCAAAATCAGGAGATGAATGAGTTGATGCATGACTTTAGAGTAAGTTTTGCTTTAGAAATGTAGGTAAATTTGACAATTATCTTGACAAAGGAAAAGCAAAAAGAAAAAAATTTTGCTTTTATAAAGAGAAAAGTAATGAATAAAATACAATTATGATATTTTTGTGCCCCAAATAATGAGCCAGATAATTAAAAGGTAGAAAATATATCACATAATACTAACACTATACCATTTATATAAAAGAAACAAAAGCAATCAACATATAATCCCTCAAAATAGTGTAATAATTATGTTAGTAGATAAACTGGAATTTTCCAGAAGAATATAAACAAGTCACAATAAAATTATATGATATTTTTAACTAGATAAAATCTTATATTTGTGTTCCCTATGCTTTCGCCTCAAAGGAAATTATGATTGCTATCTGACGTGATATTAAATGAACAAGGAAAGTTTTATTTTAAAGACAGACACAAAACAATATCCAAATGAAAGTTTGCATAGGAGTTTTAAAATAAGTTTTTATGAAACTATAAAATAATCCTCTTTCAGATAGTCAAGACATGAAAGAGGAAATTGAAGAAACAGCAGTGAAATTTTATTCATAATGTCAAATCTATGTTCCAAAGTAATAATGAAGATAATGATAAACTTATAATTGACTTTAAAAACATGTGACTCTAGTTTAAAATATTACTGCAAATCAGTAAAACCCATATCACTTATTAAAAGATATAAGACACCATCCAGAAATGGACTACTGTTTGGTCTCCGTTATTCTCAAAGGATGAGTAATGGACACATGCACTTCAACATTGTGCTTCCCCCAAGAAGCCATTCAACAATAATGTTTAATGAATATTTTGCCTCAATCAAAAGGTTCAATTATTTTGGTATTTTAACATTAGTGAACAACAAACAATGGCATATAAAATTTATGGGGTGGCATAATTTAATTGGCAGAATTATTAAATTTTATTATAAAAGAAAATAATGGTGCAGTTCAAAATACATGGGTTGTCTTAGTTGTTTGAAAACATTAGGCTAAGTGGCTAGCATAACTTTTCACCATCAAGCCAGTTTGTAATGACTAAACTAAAAATAATAATTTCAAGTTTTCTATACTCCAATATTAGAGATATAATGTCTCTTCTTGTCTAGCTGCACCAAGAAAATGTTCAAATGGAGAAAAGGTAAAATTTGCACCTGAAAAACTTCCTGTATTTGAATTTCTAGTCATCATTTGAACATTGTCATGTGCTGTTGAGTCAGTTCTGACTCATAATAAAAATCCTATAGGAGAGAGTAAAACTGCCTCATTGTGTTTCCATGGCTGTAATCTTTACAGAAGCAGACTGTGGAGCAGTTGGTGGATTCAAAACTCCAGCCTTGAGGTTAAGGGCAAGATGGCGGACTGGGCAGAAAGAATGCACAGGCCCTCTTCAACAAAGAAAAGGGAAACCAATTAACACAGACA
>NW_006921809.1:150992-152487 GCF_000298275.1 Orycteropus afer afer
GGCACTAGGTAACCAAAACAGAGATGTATCTATAATATGTTGTTGTTGTTGTTATTTGCCATCGAGTCAGCCCTGACTCATAGCGACCACTCCTTGGGTTTCTGAGGCAGTATCACTACGGAAGTAGGAATGCCCAACCTTCCTTCCAAGGAGTGGCTGGTGGGTTTGAACCGCCAGCTTTCTGGTTAGCAGTCCAGTGCCTTAGGCACTATGCTACCAGAGCCAGCTTGACAGCACATAACAACAACAACAATATATAATATACCTTCACATAATCTACTGAGGTAACAACAAAGGGATAAAAATAATATAAACTCACAAGAGAAAGAGAGAGAAACAATAAAATTTCAGAATCTATGAAGAAAATAATATTTTCAAATTAATCTAATATATTTCAGAAAGCTGATACCCAGACAAGCATCAAAAAATTTCAGATGCAAACTATTTAATTCTTTAAGATGAAAGAAAAACTTGTGAATAGTGGCTGGTACTAGTACCAAACAGTGGAACCATGGAGAAATAAACCAGAGTACAAGGTCAAAGCTCTATTTAAGAAATAATTAGAATTCTAGATCTCTTGGATGACTGTTCATTTCCTACCCAAACACTCTCTCTGGATAAGGTGAGCCAGAGGGAATCTGTAGACGGGACAATGAGGCAAGGCTGAGGGCAGGTAGATCTAAGAAAACATAAGGGTTATAAGATTTTCTACATTTTGAATGACAAGGCCTAAGCTATGGCACACTGTATTAAGTCATCCAGATAGGAACAAACAAAAATTTCCTCAGGTGAGTCTGACCAACTAAGAGAGGAAGACATAAAGATATTGAGATTAAGTATTCCCTCAATTGAACTACCTTGCCAAATCATTCTCCAGGGAAAATTACTTATCATATAACTCCTTGTGGATTTGGTTTTAAATATGAGTGGACAGTCAAAGTTCAGGAGGCATTTGATGGGAAATGTCTGGATTTAAAGAGCAGACAGTACCAAGGAGAAGTTTGAAAGAAACATGATACAAGAAAAAAAAAATTAAAAATCCATCATTAACATCAATCAAAAGATGAGGTAGTACATCTTTTTATTAAATTTTCTTTTAATTTTGGTATTGTTTTTCAGAGAAAAAGAGAGTGAGTGAGCCGTGGAAACTGAAAACATGATAGCAGAAATGAAAAATGAAACAGAAAGGAGGGAACATAAATTTGAGAAAATATTTTAGCAAGCATAATTAAAAGAAACTTAGAAGGAAAATAGAAACGATTATTAGAGAATCAGTCCAGGAGTTATATAATCTAAGTAACAGGAATTTCAAAAAGAGTGAACAGAAAACGGAGGAAAATAAAATGTTAAATAAATGTATCAAAACTTTGTTTCCCCAAAATCTGAATAAGAATGGCCAAACTGAAAAAATTCACCATGTGCAAACATCAAGGATGAAAAAAAAAAATTACCTATGGCACTTGACTGCTCACCAGAAGGCTGGCGGTTCAAACCC
>NW_006921809.1:153773-158823 GCF_000298275.1 Orycteropus afer afer
AAAAAAAAAAGAAGTAAGAAAATACCTTAGAGAATTTAACTTAGAAATTGAAGAGAAATGTCAGAGAAAAAGCTAAGAGATATGAAAATTATTACCATTGTGAACACGGAATATGTTGGAGAAGCAGTTGCTTCAGGATAATCATTCAAAGTAAAACACCTCAAAGAATGATTTGACTTTTAAAAAATATATACATGTACAACACTGACAAAAAAATTTAATAAAATTTAATAATTTAAACTGCTCCAATATCATTTATTGAATACATTTTCATCTTCTACTGCCTTTGATGTAGCCAAGTTGCATATTAAATTGTTATTTACAATACACGTTTTGAGCTATTTGTATAGTTTCATTATTGCTTCTTATGGTTGTATCAACATCACACTATTTTCAAGATGATGATAGCATAATACATTTTAATATATGGCAAAACTAACAATCCATCAGAATTTTTAAAAGATTTCCTGTGGAATTCTTATCTAATATATCTTAGATAAACTCATTCATTAAATTCCTTTAAAAAAAAAATCAATAAACCTAGTGAAAATTTAGCTGGAACCTGCATATCCTCTGGTCTTTATATCATATTTATTTTGTTCACTCAAGATCCTCTAAGGACAAGACATCCAACCAGTTCCTCTGTTTCTGTGTATATTGTAAACATAAGTTACCATAATTAGATCAATAGGTTATGTTTACTTTCTTGATAGTCAACCTTAACAGGGGCCACTGCTTCAGTAATTATTTTTATTTATTTATTTATTTTAAAATAAACCCTGTATATCACTTATTCTAGTATTTTACCAAAGTTTTAATTTTCTCATACCAAGTTCTGTCTCAGTTACTCCACATTAATGACACTGCCTCATATTCACCTATTTCTATAAATCCTCAACTATTTTCCACTATGTTCTTCATATTACATCAAAGGAGAATCCCACCTCTTCTCCAAGTTTAACTCTTTTCCTTCTCACTTTATTCTTCTGAAATTAAGCCCAAGTAAACGTAAAAAACATTTAACTTATCAATGTACTCTCATGTCCTCCATAATGCGTTTCAAACAATATGCAAGAAAATGCAAATCTGTGAAAGTTAACCCACAGATCTAAATTTTAGGTGAATTTATATATGAAAGAGTTAAAAAAAAATAAAAATAATACCCTAATTTTGGCTTCTACTGGTCTACAGCACTCAGACCATGGCAACTTGGTAGGTGGGTGAGAACACCTTAGCCTTTCATGGGTCTCCCAGCAGATGACATTAGCCAACAACAGCTTGAAGTCACAAATTTATTGATGTTGTAAGAAAGACAGAATTTTGCATATGAGAGGTAATTCGGGGCTGGCATAGCTCATGTGAGACATTAAAAAATAAAGACCAAATGAAAACCCACTGCCACCAAGTTGATTCTGACACATAGTGACCCTCACTGGGTTTCTGAGGTAGCAAATCTTCACGGAAGAAGATTGCCCCCTCTTCCTTTCAAGGAGTGGCTGGGTGGTTTGAACAGTCAACCTTCTGGTTAGCAGTCAAATGCCTTAGGCACTGCACCACCAGAGCTACTTAAAATAAAGACTAGAAATGAATATTTAATAAAAGATTATTATTGTTATATCAAAGTTAAATGGCATTACAAGTAATTTTACAATTGTAATAAGAGTAATAATGATTATGATGATGGATTTACTTTACATATTCCTTTAAACTTTAATCTCTCTCTTTCTCTTTGATAGTATCTGCCCCATAATGTAAATATATTTAAGTCTGCCTATTACTGAATCTTGACTGCTAACCAGAAGGCTGGCGGTTCAAACCCACCAGCCACTCCTCAGAAGGAGGATTGGGCAATCTACTTCCGTAGTGATACTGCCTCAGAAACCCAAGGAGGGGTCACTATGAGTTGGATCCAACTCGATGGCAGTGAGTTCAGGTTTTTTGATTATTATTGAATGTACAGTGAAGTAGTGAATTTCTCCAGTTTCATGCTGCACTTCAATGATACTTTGAACCTGAGGGCTCTAATGTCAAGCTTACAGTTGTTCTTATTGTCAGGGATCCTAGTGTCATTTCTGACTCACAGCCATGTTCCCAACAACCGAACAAAAAGCGTCCAGTCCTGCTCTATCCTCACAGTTGTTGCTGTTTGAGCCCATGGTAGCATCTACTGTGTCAGTCCATCTCGATGATGATCTTTCTTTTTCATTGACCCTTTACTTTACCAAGCATGGTGTCCTCCAAGGGCTGATTCTTCCAGGTAACATGTCCAAGGTTTGATAGATGAAGTCTCACCATCCTCACTTCTAAAGAGAATTCTGGCTGTACTTCATCCAAAACAGATTTGTTTGCTCTTCTGGCAGTGTATAGCATATTTAATAGTCTTACCAACACCATAATTCAAAGGCATAGATTCTTGTTTGGTCTTCATTATTCATTGCCCACCTTTCACACACATATGAAGCTTAAAGTAAGTACCAAAATATCTGGGTTGAACACTGAACAAACAAAAAAATCATACTTAAAGCAATTTAAATATAGGTATTGAAAACAGGATCATACATCTTGATATTTGGTTATTGAGTCATTGTTTTGCAAGAATATGTTTTATAATTTATCCACATTAGAAATGTTCATTTGCCCTCATTTAAGTATGGACTTTAAGTTCTCTTGCAAAGGTGTCAGTTGAATTTTTATAAAAAGAAGAGAGTAAAATAATAGAGCACTAAAACTTTCATTTATTTTAGGACCTATTACCTTACTTTCTTTGAGCCTATTATGAGATCTTTAGTAAGTAAAAATCATTTTACTTGAGGACCTAAAATATAAGCCTGTGCTATTTTTGCAGTTGATTTATAAGGTGCCTTTGCACTAAGAGCTCAAATTGCTTGCCCATATTTACTCCATTTTTAGTCAGGGGAGCTCAGGGTAGTCAGTAGCTCAATCATTCTCAGTGAAGTAAAGTAGCTCAAAATTTGCTTTCTACTTTTACTTTTGCTCTCCCCTAACTGCTTGCTTTATATTATCCTTTAAACACTGGATGCTCTCCCAAGGCCAAGGTCTAGGCCTACCATAGAGAATGGATGAGATAAATGAAAAATATTACTCACAAAAGTCTCCTTGCAATAGGGTTACTTTCTATAATATGCAGTAGTGTTTTAAAAACAGATAAAGCAGGATAAGGGAGATTTATGTACTTTACACAATATCTGAAAAAATCTCATCTTCAATAGAATGATCTCTTACCACATCTGAATCATGACTACATCCACGGAGTCTAATGCACAATTGCATTTAACTCTTAGCTTGGGCATGCAAATGGAATAAATATTACAGAGACACACTGACATATGACTTTAATCAATGCAAAACTGCCATGCTGTTCTGGGAACCAGCAACAGATATACGACATAAGACATTCTTTATAACAAAGACTTTATGTGGCCATTCATTTATCAATTATTTACAATCTTCTTACTTCTAAAATGACTTTGAATCAGGTTACTGGTAATAAAAATTCATACTGGATAACAATTTAAACAAGGCATAGAATAGGAGAGTAATTAGAAATTTGGGGAGAAGAGGCAATTTGTGAAGAGAATTTTTAAATATTCAGAGAGAAGAAATAATCGTTATACAGAAACTCTAGGCTAAAAATCAAGATTGCCATGGAGCCATAATACTTAATTTAGTGACTTCTAGCAGGCAATGAAAGAGATAAACAGAATGCTTTTTCATGCTTTTGTCTATTTCTAGTATCTGTTCCTGAAGCAAAAACCCTTTTCTCTAGTACCTACTTTTAAGTGGAATTTAGTCTATGATCTTCATATAAGGATCACTGAAGGTAAGTGATAGCTTTCAAAAAGCAGTCTTATAAAATGTAGACATAGTTTTTGTATAGTCATCATATGCAATTTCAAAGCCAAAGGCGGTGAGGAGAATTAAATAACAAAGCTGTCCTAACTCAAAAAAAGATGTGCCTCAGATTTCCATTATGTAGTTACAAATGTTAGGACTACACCTGTACATTTCAATATTACTTTTAAAATCAGAAGGATATCAGTATGAGATATAAAATTATATTTTAAAAACCCATCACCACAAAGTCTATTCCAATTCACCGAGACCCTATAGGACAGGGGGTAGAACTGCTCCATGGGGTTCCCAAAGCTGTACTCTAAGCAAACTGCCACTGTGGAGAGGCTGGGGGGTTTGAACTGCCAACCTTTCAGTTAGTAGCTGAGAAGTTCACCACTATGCCAATTATATTAGCAATCCTTAAAATCTGTCAGGGACTCTGCTATTTAACAACTCTCCTTAGAATTTAGAAACTGAAATAAATCATAAATATCATAAGTAGTGTATGTATCTGTGTGTGTGTATATATATGCACATATACAATCATATATGTGTACCATATATTTCAGAAATAATGCACCTATATAAATAGCACATAGAAATTATGATATTAATTAAAACAGTTCTGGCATAGCATACCAATTCATATACCACACATGTCTCATGACAGTTCCAGAAGCGAATTTTGGTCTCATTCACTGTCCTCCTATATTATAGGTAAACCATATTGTTTTGTTCATTTATTTCATTCTGTTCATTTCTTCGATCTCTTGTTTACATATATAAAAATAGTCTGAAAATGTTACTTGTAATCATAATTGTATAATAAAGATATAAGCCATGGTCTTGTAACTATATATGTATATACACACACAAACACATATATGCACAAGCTGTAACTGTGGTTATGAGGAACCAAATTAAAACTTTATAAAATCAGTGGTCAGAAAATAGTCAAATTCTACTCAGTGGAAATTTACTGTTTAAATAACTATCTTTCAATTTAGACTAAATTACAATGCAGCACCTACATAAAGGATAATGAATATACATAAATTCATTTTGATTATGACTGTCACACCAAATAGCAAAAGCAGCTGAGTGATAGGACCTTTTGAGTGATGCCAGGTGTTTTTGATCAGTATTCACCATTTTTTGAATATATACTTTAGTGAGTGATCTTAATATTCTGCTG
>NW_006921809.1:159703-163051 GCF_000298275.1 Orycteropus afer afer
TTTTTTATTGATGTTTTCTTTTTTTGTTCTCTTTCTTAATGTTTAAGCTTAGTGATCATGAACACACAAATTCTGTCCCAAATGCAAGGGATATGAGTCACAGAAAATGTTTTCAAAGTGAGTTTAAACAGTAGGGAATTCAGTCCAGTAGTTTGGGGAAAAAAAAAAAAAAAATAGATGAAAGTAGATCTGGGAGGATGAGCTTAGACTTAGGTCATGCATAGTGCAAAGCACTTTTACCAATATCCCCCTAATTATGAAAACAATAAATTCAAAATTTTCCAAAATATTTTACCATGCACAGAACAAAATTTTGCTTGTAATTTAACTCAAGGAGAAAAACAAATGTTTCCCTGATTCCCTTTTGGCTGACATTATGCTCTGTATGATCTATATGCTCAATTATATTCCTTTCCCACAGAGAAGAGAGAGAGAGAAAGAGCTGATATAACTGACTGTTTCCTTATGTGCCTAGTAGTATGCTAGGTACATTTGTATAGTAACTTAACCAATTCTGCAAACCACCTTGTATGTTACATTTATCCTTATTTTACAGATAACAAGACTTTGAATTGGGAATGGTTAAGTGCTTATGAAGTGACAAGAAGAGACTGAGTTGAGATTCAAACCAATTTCATATTATAAAGTCTATGCTTTTTGTATGTATGAACAAAATGGAATACAAAAGCAAGCTTCTCTCCTTTATATTCTCTTCTTGGAAAGTCAAGTATACATTTTCAGTAAAAGCATGAACTCTAGAAAGAAATCATTGTTTTCACTTGTTAAAATAGTTTATTCTGTGCATCCACCAAATTTATTAATTACACAAGCATAATTTATGAAGTATTTGACAAAACATATGCAGAATATCTAAGGTGGTGTTGTTGTTAGATGCCATCAAGTTGTCTGTAACTCGTAATGATCCTACGTACAACAGAACAAAACACTGCCAGGTCCTGCATCCTACTCACAATCATTGCTATACTTGAGCCCATTTTTGCAGCCAGTGTCCATATATCTTTCTGAGGATCTTCCCCTTTTTTGCTGACAATCTACTTTACCAAGCATGATACCCTTCTCCATGGAGTGGACCCTTCTGACAACATGACCAAAGTATGTGCGATGAAATCTGGCCATTCTCACTTCCAAGGAGCATTCTGGCTAAACTTCCTCCAGGACAGATTTGTTCATTCTTCTGCCAGTCCACGGTATTTTCAGTATTCTTCACCAACTTCATAATTCATGGGTGTCAACTCTTCTTTGGTCTTCCTTATTCATTGTCCGGTTTTCACATGCATTTGAGGCAATTGAGAACACCATGGCTTGGGTTCAGTGCACTTCAGTCTTCAATGTGACATCTTTGTTCTTCAACATTTTACGGAGGTCTTTTGCAGCAGATTTCCTCCGTATAATATGACTTCTGATTTCTTGAGTGCTGCTTCCATGGGTGTTGATTGTGGATCCAAGTAAAACAAAATCCCTGACAATTTCAATATTTTCCCCATTTATCATGATGCTTTTGGTCCAATTGTGAGGATTTTAGTTTCCTTTATATTGAAGTGTACTCCATACTGCAGACTGTAGTCTTTAATCTTCATCAGTAAATACTTCAAGTCATCCCCCAATTCTAATGCCATGTTCTACATATAGTCCAGCCTCTCTGATTATTTGCTCAGCGTACAGATTGAATAAGTTTGGTGAAATGATACAACCATGATGCATACCTTTCCTGATTTTAAACCTTTCAGTATCCCCTTGTTCTGTTCCAGCAACAGCTTTCTGTTTATGTACAGGTTCCTCATGAGCACAATTAAGTGGAATTCTGGAATTCTGATTCCTTGAAATGGTATGCATAATTTGTTATGGTCCACACTCCAGTGGCTTTGCAGAGTCAATATAACACAGATAAATATCTTTCTGGTATTCTTTGTTTTCAGTTAAGATCCATCTAACATCAGCAGTGATATCCCTCATTCCACATCTTCTTCTGAATCCAGCTTGAATTTCTGGAAGTTCCTTATCAATATACTGCTGTGACAATTTTTTAATTATTTTCAGTAAAATTTTACTTGCACATGGTATTAATTATATTGATCGATAATTTCCACATTCTGTTGGATCACCTTTCTTTGGAATGGACACAAATACTGATCTCTTCCAGTCAGTTGGCTAGGTAGCTGTCTTCCAAATTACTTGGCATAAACAAATAAGGACCTCCAGTGCTGCATCTGTTTCTTGAAACCTCTCAATGGGTATTCCAGCAATTCCTGGAGGCTTGTATTTTTGCCAATTCCTTCAGTGCAGCTTGGTCTTCTTTCTTCCTTCGGTACCATTGTTCTTGATCATACACAACCTCAGGAAACAGTTGAATGTCTAAGTATCTTCTAAAAATACAGAATGTCTAAATATCTTATAAGAAAGTCTCCATATTTGTCTAATGAATATTGTCTTAATTATCTTCATTGACATTCGAATGAGTAAAAAGTATCGAAATAGTATATTCATGAACTTAACTAACAGTTAAGCACTAATCCTTCTAACTGTGCTCTTGACTTTTGCTCATTAATGCCTGGTAGAACTTACTTATATTTGAATAGAACTTTGCTTTTTCAAAACTAATTTATTGAAAAAACTACAGGTTAGACAATGTTAATAGTGCAAAGCCCCAGAATCAGTTGTAACAATTATACATGTAGGCACTTATATCCCCACATTGTCTTGTCTCAATCACCAGCTGCATGGACCCTTTGAAGAAAAGAAAATTTTCAATAAAGAAGACAAAGCAAGGCACATTTCCCTCACCCTTGTTTTGTGTTTCTTGTTACTGTTTTAGTTTCATTTTTATTTTTCTGTTTTCACAACATAGATTGATGGTTTAGTTTAATTAGATCAGATAAATCAGTTTTAACCTCTTTTCCAGCCGTGAATGAATTTATTGGAAAATTGGGATAAATAGAAACCAAGCTGAACATGCCTGTAGCATGAAAACCCCTTTACATGTTGTTTTGATGTCAAGTAAAAAGGGTAGGGCTCCTTGCTAAAGCTATGAGTCTTCCCTATTGTATAGCATTATTGATTCCCTAGAACATGTAAGAAACCATACAGTTCTCCCTGGAACACGTTCCTTCCCAGAATTCAATCATTATTTTGCCTGATAACTTTCAGGTAATTGGGAGAGATGTGTAAAATGATTGGGAAGTTTTTTTATTTAGAAATTATATGAAATCAAAACAAGAGTAACATCAGCTTAACTGAAAGAGTTTGGGGGACAATTAAATAAATGTAGATGTAAGAAATGACTAGCAGAGTAACTGGCATATAAATAAGTATTCAATTAATCTTTTTTTT
>NW_006921809.1:163426-174215 GCF_000298275.1 Orycteropus afer afer
TAACCAAAAAGCTGGTGGTTCAAACCCACCAGCCACTCCTTGGAAGGAAGATTAGGCAATCTACTTCCATAGCGATACCACTTCAGAAACCCAAGGTGGGGTTGCTGTGATTTGGAAATGACTAGCAGCAGTGAGATTGATTTTGGGTTTTGGTTTAGGCATCAGACACCGTGCTACATTCCTTAAGTATAAACTGAATTCAATAAGAATTCCATATTCAATGTAAATAAGATTTAAGAATGTAAAGGCAGAGTCATTCAGCTATAAAATATAAAAATAGATGTAAGCACTTACAATTAGACTGTATTTTCTCTTTGAAAAATCTCTTTCCAATATGTGTAAAAAAATTAGTGACATACGGAATTCCAAAGCAGACCTTTTCAAGTTTCACAGAATTTATTTCCACTCACTATCCAAATATGCAGTCAAAATGCATTTTTCTATAAAACAGGAATCAAGAGTTCCATTAAATATTTATATATATCCACATTTGATTTATGTGACTGTGTTACTTCTGCAAATAAAATTGTAATCTATTAAAGAATAAACTTGATTTGAGGCCTGCTGTGCTAAGCTGTTGAATGCTAGAAAGATATTATCTGTTCTCTAAAGAGCATGGAGAAAAGCCTGGAAGCCTGATCAAAACCTTGCAGCTGGTAGAGACTGATTACATACAGCATGCTGTACTCACCTATGATATAAAGGCTCTGAATTACAGTTGTTGGGTTGTTGTTGTTCTTAGGTGTCATCAAGTCGTTTCCCACTCACAGCGACCCAATGTACAGCAGAATGAGACACTGCCCAGCCTGAGCCAGCTCCACAATCCTTCCTATACCTGAGCGCACCATTTTAGCCACTGTGTCAATCCATCTTGTTGAGGGCCTTTACATTTTTTGTTGACCTTCCGCTTTACCAAACATGATATCCTTCTCCAGGGAATGGTCCCTTCTTACATGACCAAGTCTGGCCATCCTGGCTTCCAAGAAGCATTCTGGCTGCACTTCTTTCTGAACAGTTTTGTTAGTTCTTTTAACAGTCTACGGTACTTTCAACATTCTTCACCAACACCATAATTCAAAAGCATCGACTCTTCTTCGGTCTTCCTTATTCATTGTCCAGCTCTCACTCACATCCGATTGAAAATACCATATGTCAGTCAGGCTTGTGTCAGTCATACCTTAGTCTTCAAGGACATATCTTGGCTCTTCAACACTTGAAAGATGTCCTTTGCAGCTGATTTGCCCAGTGCTGTATGTCATCTGATATCTTGATTGCTGCTTTCATTGGTGTTGATTGTAGAACCAAGTAATATTAAGTCTTTGAAAACTTCAATCTTTCCCCATTTGTCATGATGCTGCTTATTGGTCCAGAAGTGAAAATTTTTGTTTTCTTTATATTGAGGTGTAATCCATGCTGCAGACTGTAGTCTTCAATCTTCATCAGTAAGTGCTTCAAGTCATCCTCACTTTCAGCAAGCAAAGTTGTGTCGTCAGCATATCACAGATTGTTAATGAGTCTTCCTCCAATCCTGATGTCACTTAATTCTTCACATAGTCCAGCTTCTTGGATTATTTGCTCAACATATAAATTGAACAAGTATGGTGAAAGGATACAGTCCTGATGCACTCCCTTCTTGATTTTAAACCATGCAGTGTCCCCTTGTTCTGTTTGAACAACAGCCTCCTGGTCTATGTACAGGTTTCTCATGAGTACAATTAAGTGTTTGGGAATTCCCATTCTTCTCAATATTCTCCATAATTTGTTATGACCCATACAATCTATGCCTTTGAATACTCAATAAAACACCAGTAAATATCTTTCTGGTATTCTTCGCTTTGGGACAAATCTGTCTGACATCAACAATGATATCCCTCATTCCACATCCCCTATGAATCCAACTTGCATTTCCGGAAGTTCTCTGTCAATATACTGTTGCAAACCGTTTTTGAATTATGTTCAGTAAGATTTTACTTGTGTAAAAATTATTGTCCAATAATTTCCACATTCTATGGGATCACCTGTTTTTGGAATGGGTACAAATATGGATCTCTTTCAGTCAGTTGACCAGGTACTTATCTTCCGAATCTCTTGGCATAGCCATATGAATGCTTCCAGAGGAGCATCCATTTGTTGAAACATCTCAGTGGGTATTCTGTCAATTCCTGGAGCCTTGTTTTTTGCCAATTCCTTCAGTGCACCTTCAACTTCTTCCTTCAATACCATTGGTTCTTGATCATATGACACCTCCTGAAATGGATGACCATCGACCAGTTCTTTTTGGTACAGTGGCTCTGTGTATTCCTTTCATCTTCTTCTGATGCTTCCTGCATCATTCAATATTTTTTTTCTCATTGTTGTTGTTATGTGCCCTCAAGTCAGACTTGACTTATAGCAACCCCTCATTGGGTTTCTGAGGCAGTATCACTACAGAAGTAGATTGCCCCATGTTCTTTCCGAGGAGTTACTGGTGGGTTTGAACCACAGCCCTCTGGTTAGCAATCCAGTGCCTTAGGCACTATGCTGTGAAGCTTAAATTTTTTCTTCAGTTCTTTCAGCTTGAAAAATTCCAAACATGTTCTTCCCTTTTGGTTTGTAACTTGAGGTCTCTGCACATTTCATTTTAATAATTGACTTTGTCATCTTGAGCTGCTCTTGAAATCTTATGCTCAGCTCTTTTATCTTGTAATTTCTTCAATTTGCTTTAGCTACTCTTCATTCATGGGCAAGTTTCAGAGTCTCTTCTGACATCCATGTTGGTCTTTTTTTCCTTTTCTGTCTTTTTAATGACCTTTTGCTTTCTTCATGAATAATGTTCTTGATGTCATCCCACAATTCCTCTGCTTTTTGGTCATTGGTGTTTAATGCATCAAATCTATTAATTAGATAATCTCTAAATTCAGGAGGGATATATTCAAGGTCATATTTTGGCTTTCATGCACTTGTTTTAATTGTCTTCAACTTCAACTTGAACTTTCATATGACCAATTGATGGTCTGTTCCACAGTCAGCACCTGGCCTTTTTTTGGCTGAAGATATTGAGCTTTTCCATCACCCCTTGCCATGGATATAGTCAATCTTATTCCTGCATACTCCATCTGGTGAAGTCCACATGTATAGCTGCCATTTGTGTTGTTGAGAAAAGCTATTTACAATGAATGAGTCATTGGTCTTAGAAAATTCCATCATGTGGTCTTCAGCATTATTTCTATCACCAAAGCCAAATTTTCCACCTACTGGTGATTCTTCTTTGTTTGCAAGTTTTGGATTCCAATCACCAGTGATAATCAGGACATCTTGATTGCATCAGTCAATTTCAGACTGCAGACATTGGTAAAAATCTTCAGTTTCCTCATATTTGGCTTTGGTGTTTGGTGTGTAAATTTTAATAATATTAGTATTAATTAGCCTTCCTTGTAGGTGTGTGGATATTATCCTATCACTGACAGCATAGTACTTCAGGATAGATCTTGAAACATTCTTTGTGATGATGAATGTCATGCCATTCCTCTTCAACTTGTCATAGATTACAGTAACATCCATTTATTAAACATATACTCTAAAATGAACAGATGGAATTTAATTCGTCATGTCACCACATGGTGGCACCTCCAATGGACAGGATTAATGTCAGAGACTGTATATACAATTATATGTGCAAAAGAATTTCTCTGTTGTATATATCTACCTTTTGCCATATATTACATCACAATTTGATGAGTAAACATGTTCATATTTATGTAACATTCCATCTACAGAGAAACAATATTGCAGAAGCATAACTTATAGGTATAACAATATCAGAAATATCAGCCCTTCAATTTTTAATTGATGTGCAAAATAATACAATACAGGAATGGTGATAATTATATAAAATGAGTTCATGTAATTATGCTATTTTAAAGAATATGTATAAACTCAAGGCCCTTTAAAAAGTGCACAGTGTCATTTTTATTAAATATGCTAAGGAGACTTGGCATCTGAATGATTAGCAATAACCTACTGAACTGTTTTTGACATTTTTGATAGTTTAAAGACAGCACAAGTATAAAATAACAAGAAAATTGACAAACAAAAATAAAGCAAATAAGCATTTAAGTTAATATAAATGAAAATTATCAGATTCCAGCACATATGTCTCATCACGAGACAGAGACAGTAACTGAAGCTCCCCATAAGAAATACAGTACAGAATACATTCTATTAGTTCTATATTTTACCATATCTTCTGATTTAGAATTTTTCTAAATTACCTGAAGAAAATCTTTTCAAGAAGCAATTAAAGGTATTTCTTAGATATCAAGTTTGGAGGGAGTCTCTTTCCTCAAAGAAGTTGTGGTATCTACTTGTCAGAGGATTCTAGGAAAAAGCTCTTGAGTCCAGAGCATGTCAACCTAACTCCCTAAAAGATAGCATCTGCTGAGAGGCCAGAAAAGACTAAAAATAAAGGGGAAAGCCAAGGACATGAAACTTGTAAAAAATGGTACCTAGATGGAAACACCTGTGTCTCCTAAATATGTAGAAGTTAGATGATCATCTGCTGAATGAATAAATGGTAGGAATTTGGGAGGATATAGAAAAGTGTATGACTTTGATATTAATGGATAAAAATGGCTCAGCTATAAGCAGAGAGAATCTACAGTATAATTCAGGAAAGACCTCTAGTAGCGTGTTCACTATTTTACTGAAAGGAGAGAAGAGTCTTTCCAAAGAATGTTTAAGTAGATGATGTCCCAACAAATAACTGAAAACAAAGAATTACATGCAAAGATAGCCAGGGCAATCTTCCATTCACAACACTCATTCAGAGCATGCTAATCATTTTCTTGGACCCATAATATTGTAAAATATTTCAAGCATTTAAAACATAACTCAAAAGAACTCTTACTATTTAATTAAGGAAGTTAGATATTTAAATATGAATAAGTAATTTGGTCAAAGAGCTGTCTCTTACAAATTGAGAAGGTATAGCTGAAATGGAGATTATACAGGCATGCAATGTTTTATGGTACCTTTGAAATCTCTCTCTTTTCATTCTATGTTAGGATCTTTTGAAATAGTCTTTCTGTGAAATCTGATTTATTCTCTTAAGAGTCTCAGATTCTGAACCTCTGACCTCCCAAGTTTACAGAAGTTGATTTTATTTCATTACTTTAAAGTATTAATAATAATTATTATAAGAATTACTTTTGTTAAGGATGATAAAATCACCTGGAAAAGTTAGGAAAACTCCTTTTTTTTTTTTTTTTGTCAAAGACAGGAATGAAAAAAATGATAAGCTATCCAGGAATTCAATAATATAATCTTTGTGGTTGATGTATTTTTCAATAATGAGTCAAAATTTAGGTGAAATTCAAACAGAATATTATTTTTCCTATTTGATGTAGTTATAAGTTCTTTTTCTATATTTAACATGTGGTTATTTACTATTCCATTGGCTCAAAGGATAAAACTCTGAAAACATTTAAATCAATTACTAAATGGTCATCATTTATGTCTCTAATAATTGTAATTTTCTCTTTAATCAATAATCTTGGCTTGCAATAACATGTGTTCAGGAATTTTCAGATAACAGTAGTTTAAAATGACAATATTTTTACCTAATAAATAAAATCTCACTAATATAAGCTAATCCAAGCACACCAAACATTATGAATAAATATATGAAGAGTTGATTTATAAAACATTGGCAGAGAAAGGAGGAAGGAGGAAGAAAAAAAAATTGTGTTTAAAGATCTTACTGAAATAATATGTTTATATCTTCCTGCTTTATTGTCCTTCTTTTGTTCTCTATCATAAAATCCATTTTATTGCATGATTTCTTATGTTATGTGCTTCCATTGAAGCGTGTAGGTTTCACACTTGGATATAAATCAAACTGTTAAAGTTGGGTTTGTGATTAAATTGAGCTCTCTTCTCACATTCCTTAAGCCATTCCCAGAGAGTAAAACTATCAAAATCATAGTCTTAGAACAGATTTTAGACAGCAGATATTACAACTTGCTCCATTTATAGATGAGAAAATAGAAAGCAAATGTATGCATGTGGCCTGTCCTTAGTAACACAGCATTTAAATGTCAGAAAATGGAATGGACCCAAGAACTTCTGATATGCCACCCAGTGGACTTTCAAATGCCACAGTATTTCAAAAGATGTGGCAACTTTTCAGACTTCAGAGTGAGAACAGTGACCTAGAAATAAGATTCCCTAAGGTCATTTATCCTTAAATCTGTGTGTACATATCACTAATGGATAGCAGTGGATGCCTGAAGAAAGAAAATATAACTGAAGAAGATAATTATTGTGTTCTTACTTGATTATGCAAGTAGCATTGTTTTTACTTGCCTAAGACCTCCCTTCGGGAGCTCTGGTAGCATAGTGGCTAAGGCACTTGACTGCTAACCAGAAGGCTGGCGGTTCAAACGCACCAGCCACTCCTTGGAAGGAAGATGGGGCAATCTACTTCCGTAGTGATACTGCCTCGGAAATCCAAGGAGGGGTCGCTATGAGTCGGGTCTGACTCGATGGCACACAACAACAACAACAACAATAACAAGACCTCCCTTCCTCTGGTAAGAGAGTCTTAGATTTCCTGGAACCTCATCCATCCACAACTCTTACTGTATGTGGTTCATGTTAAGCTTATCTTATTCCTAGCTCTAGAAGTGGACATGTGACCAAGGCCTTAATCACTGTGATTAATTTAAAAATTGGCACACGACCCTGTATGGGCTGAGAAGATAAATCCCAAGACCATTTATTCATCTCTAATGAAAGATGCACCTTCCTTCTATTAAGGATGCTGAACTAGTAGGATGTACCACATTTTAATATGTTTGATTGCCAACTGTGTGTTCCTCTATCCCCACAAGTGTTTTCATAAACCTGGTATGCTAATTTTTTTTTCTTTTTTTACAGAAATATGCTGGACCTCTCTTTGTTATAAAGGAGGAGCCTGCCTGAGAATAAAAATCACACAGAGAAAAGCGAAGCAGAAAATGGATTCTCTCTCTTTTATTAAATTTATTTCACCTGTAACTGAAATGGTCCAGACAAATAAATAGCTCCTTCTTAGGTGCCTCATTTAATAACAGGAAGTGACTTAGACTTCAGAGACATGTGGCTCTTAATATAGCTGCTTAAGACACAAGAGAAAACACACTTTTATCATTGCCTCCAAGCTGTATGTTATTCAACAGTCTACAGTGGGCATTTGAGCCTCCCAAATATGCACCATGGGATATGGGAATTCAAATAACTCATGGCACTTTATGTTTCAGGAACAGAAAATTAAATTAAAAAAAGAAAGTGATAAAGCAAACTCCTGGAAGAATAAACCAGTTAAGAATTAATTTGACATTGCATGTCAGCATGTGATTTTGTTAAATAAAACATCAAATACAACAAAAGAGAAAAATCAAAACCCTACCATGCTGTCTCAGTAGTTTGTTGCTCTGGCTCGCCCTCAAAGACATTTGGCCTAGAAGAAAAAATCCACTGCAAGATGAAAAACTAACTGTAAATTATAAAAATATACAACCAAACATGTATCACATAACAACTGAATGAAGGCCAAAAATATAATCTATCAATTTAAATAGAATTATTTTGTTTGGGCTAATGTCTACTATTCTCATCTATTTGTCATCATCTATTTTAAGGAAGAAATTTCTTGGAAAGACTGGAGGAGGTACAAGATGTTTTGTTTTAAATCAATAAAAATAAAGCTGAGACTAGGCCATTGTTCCCCTTGCAGAAGACATTCAATAACTGTTTGCTTCTTGCCCAAGTGTAGATCAAGAGTCATCTTCAGCAAAATTGCAAAATAATAAAACAAATGTCACCAAAACAAGCAGCCATTATTCTTTTACCTACCTTTCTGAACCACTTTATCTTTCCATCTTGCTATGAACACCTCTCACTCTACCAGTACCCTCACAGTTATCCTCATCCATCCTTAGAGCTATTCTCATAAAAATAGCTGATAGAATCATATACGTTAAGGAAGAAGATTTTTAAACAATGCTGCTTAGAACCCAGGTTTCCACACACTAACCTTCAGGACTAATGTAAGAAATGCAGTAAAACCAAGAGGAAGAGGCTCCAGGCTTCCTTCCGTGGCTTCAAACAGAGCTATTCCACTTTCATCTGCTTTTTATAGAGAGGCTTCATTTAAAATTGATTTTTAAAAAGAAAAAAAAAAAAAAAAACAGGGAAGGGGGTCTACTACTAAAAAAAAAAAAAAAGTTTTGAAACCACTGTACTCAATGATAACTGTATAGGACATAGCATCAGACAGTCCCTCAAATGAAATGACGGTTATTAAAAGCAGAAAATGGCTCACTAAAGGACTTCATGTTTAACGGTAAAATTACTGAGCTGGATAAGGGTAGGCTTCCTTCTCTAACTCTCCTCTTCTACTCCCTCCATCCTTCCTGTCCATTCTTTCTTTCTCTCACTTTTCCACTCTCGACCACTCTAATCTTCTCGTTTTCTGTTTCTCTCTTACTCTCTTCTTTTCTTTGTCCTCATTCTATTTTCCTTCTTTCCTTATTTTCATCATGAAAACTTATTACATGACCTTTGGTAATCAATCACATTGTTGTTGTTGTTGTTGTTATGTGCCGTCCAGTCGGCCCCGACTCATAGCAACCCCTCCTTGGGTTTCTGAGGCAGTATCACTACGGAAGTAGGATTGCCCAACCTTCCTTCCGAGGAGTGGCTGGTGGGTTTGAACCGACAGCCTTCTGGTTAGCAGTCAAGCGCCTTAGGCACTGTGCTACCAGAGCACCTGATTAATCATGTAGATAGTAAGATATGTACTTACTCAACTGACTCTCAAGGTTGAGATCTGAAAAAGAGAAACACAAATGGCCACTTTTTCTTTAAAGAAACAGTTTTTCAGGGAAAAAAAAAACAAAAAAACAAAAACCTTAGATCAAAGACTTTTGGTATCAATCTCACAGGCTTTTGCAAGTACCCTTCCCTGTTCCACATCATTTTCTGTATCACCACTTGAGTGAGTGACCTATAATTAAACTCGACACTTTAAATTTCTTCCTTAGAAACTTCCTTGGCTCCAAATTATTTACAATGAATGGTCTAACTGCTTTCCTGGACTTCAAGGCCTTTTAGGTTGGCCTGACTTCTTTTTCAACCTCATGTCCTATCACCAAAAACACTTCCCTGGTGTCCTATACTTGCACAAAATTGAAATGATCTCTGATCCTAAATATGCTTGTCTGGTATGAATAGCTTTTTTTTTCATGAACTTTCTGTGAAAACATACATTTATCTTCATTTCTGCCTAGCTCAACAGATAAAACTAAAACAGTAAATATAAAGATAAATTAAAATTAGAGAAAAAATATGAATATAAAAATTTCAGCATTTTCATATTTTAATAAACTTTTACTTTAAGTGTTTATGAAATTATTACTTAAGCTTAGCATTGCCCAATAAGGTAAACTGCTTAGAATAATTAGATAACTTTCAAAATCAGAAAGATTTAATTTATTAAACAAAAAATGTTTAAGTTCATATACTTTAAACCTTATAGAACCCTATATAACTCTCATCTGTAAGAATATAACTTTTTATTTTATTTTATTTTTTATTTTAAGAGCTTGTTTTACATTCGACATTATGTGTAGATTTAGTTTCACTCCCCATTTACAAAGTTCAACCCTAATCCAATCTCCTCACCTCCCTACCCTGTAACCCTCTCCCTGTGTCCCTCATATTTATGCACTCCTGTTTGTCCTGCATTTCCTCAATTTGAATGTTGGTCCGCTGGTGCCCCGTGGTCTATTGCTCTAAGGAATGTATCACCATAAACTATGTGGGTGTGTCATCTTGGGTTGAGTGGCTGCGTGTACATCTTTTTAACTATTGGACTGAGAGCCAGCGCCTGGGGGTGCATTTTATTCAGGTGCAGAATGTATTCCAGGCCCATAGTATTAGGGGTCTCACTAGATTTCATCTGACCAGTATTTCTGGTCATTATTGCATTTTTGGATTTTATTCCATGTTTTCCCTCCCACTCTATCCAGGATCTCCAGATTTGATCCTTTGCTGAGTGGTTGGCATTGGTAGCCGGGCACCATCTAGTTCTTCTGGTCTCTACAGCCATCGTGTCCTAGGGCTGATTGTCTCTAAATGCCTTTGTTATTTTTCACACTTCTTCACTTCTGACAACAGACCATAGCTGCATCTTAGATGGCCGCTTAAAAGCTGTTAAGACCCCAGTCACTACTCACCAATGGAGGATGCGGAAAAAGGCTTCGATGTATTTTGTTGTGCCAAATGAGTCTGGTGCCCCCCAGTACTATGGTCCTGAGATGGTAGATCTATTGAATCTCTCTCCCATAGTGCCTGGTTGTCTGTGAGAGATTACTCTGTGTCCATCTTGTTTCTGTAAGGTATTTTGTATCACTGGTGTCTGTGAAAGATTAGCCTGAGGTGAATCTATCCTTGATCTAAAATATACTCCTGTTCACTGACTCCTGTCTGACCATCTCAGGTGTTTATGTGTTTATCTGTAGCCTGGTGTTTGGTGTTAAAGGCAATGCAGTATTGTGGACACATTGGTTGGTATTAGCATCTGTCGTCTACCTCTTAAGTGCACAATTCAGTGTCCTCCCATTTCCTAATGCTACCATGGTGGTCATAGATCCTTTCCATATATCCCCCCCACACCTGTGTCAGCGTGTGAGCCCCAACTAGCCCAAAATTAATCCCTCCCCTTCCTTCCCTATCCCGGTAACCTACAAAGTGAGTTCCATTTCCCAAG
>NW_006921809.1:181846-189077 GCF_000298275.1 Orycteropus afer afer
CGTGACTCTGTATTCTGGCAATTCAATCTAGGTTGCTGTTCACATGACCTGGAATTCTTCTGTCTATACAGATCAAGTAAATATTTAGTAAGCTTGCCATGTATTTCACTACTAGGAACACCATGAGCAAGTAGCCAATGTCATAATTCCATACGAATCAGACTCTTCTTTGTCTTTTTACAGTAATGGGCTCATACAGTACTTATCTTTCTGTGATTGACTTATTTAACTCAGCAAAGTGTCCTCCAGGTTCATCCATGTTGTGAGATGATTCACGTAACCCTCATTGTTCTTTAATGTAGCATAGTATTTCATTGTGTGCATGTACCATAATTTGGTTATCCACTCATCTGTTGATGGGCATTTAGGTTGTTTCCATCTCTTAGCTATAGTGAATTGTGCTGCGATGAACATAGGTGTATATACGTCTGCCCATGCGCTATCTCTCACCTCTTTAGGATATATTCCTAGTAATAGAATTGCTGGGTCAAATGGTACTTCTAATTTCACAGTTATTTAAGGAAACACCATACTGTTTGCCACAATGGTTGTACCACTTTCCAATCCCACAAGCAGTGCACAAGAGTTCCAATCTCTCTGCAAGATCACAAGCATTTATTTTCTGACCTGTTGAACTTTGCTATTATTGCTGGGGTGAGATGATATCTTATTGTTGTTTTGATTCGCATCTCTCTAATGATTAATGATTGATCGTGAGCAATTTCTCATGTGTTTGTTTGCTGCCTGTATATCTTCTTTGGTGAAGTGTCTGTTCAAGACTTTGGCCCATTTGTGAATTGGGTTATTTGTCTTTTTGGTGTTGAGGTGTTGAATTTTTCTATGGATTTTGGAGATAAGTCCTTTATCAGATATGTCATAAGCACATATTTTCTCCCAATCTGTAGGTTCTCTTTTTACCCTTTTGATGAAGTCTTTTGATGCACATAAGAATTTAATTTTTAGAAGGTACCAGTCATCTAGCTTCCCTTCTATCGCCTATACATTCTGGGTTATGCTAGATAGTCTATTTATGTCACAAATTAGGGCTCCCAGATTTGCCCCTATTTTATCTTTGATGAATTTTATAGTTTTGGGTTTTACATTTAAGTCTTTGATCCAGCTTGAGTTTGTTTTTGTGCATGGAATGAGGTATGGGTCTTGTTCCATTTTTTCTGCAGGTGGACATCAAGTTTTGCCAGCACAATTTGTTAAAGTGACTGTCTCTTCCCCATTTAATGAGTTTTGGACCTTTGTCAAAGATCAGTTGTCCATAGATTGATGGGTCAATATTTGGACTTTCGATTCTGTTCCATTGGCTTCTCTGTCTGTCACTGTACCAATAACATGCTGCTTTGATTATTGTGGCTGTACAGTAGTTCTTAAGATCTGGGAGTGTGAGACCTCCAACTTTTTTTTTTCTTCTTGAGAAGTGTTCTGCTTATCCGATGTCTCTTTCCTTTCCATATGAATTTAGTAATTGGTTCTCCATGTCCTTAAAACATTTTGTTGGAATCTAGATTGGGATTGCATTAAATGTGTAAATTGCTTTAGGTAGTATTGACATTTTCACAATATTCAGTCTACCTATCCATGAACAAGGTAGGTTCTTCCATTTATGTAATGCCCTTGTTGTATCTTTTAGCAGTGTTTTATAGTTTTCTTTGTATAGGTCTTTTGTGTCTCTGGTGTGGTATATTCCTAGATATTTTATCTTTTTAGTAGCTATTGTAAATGGTATTGTTTTCCTTATTCCTTTATCAGAGAACTCTGTTGGTGTAGAGGAATCCAACTGATTTTTGTGTGTTGACCTTGTATCCTGCCACTTTGCTGAACCTCTCTATTAGTTCCAATAGGTTTTTTTTTTTTTTTTTAATTGGGTGCCGTGGGTTTTCTATGTACAGAATCATATCGTCTACAAATAGAGATAGTTTTAGATCCTCTTTGTCAATTTACATGTCTTTTGTTTCTCTTTCTTGCCTTATTGCCTTGGCCAGGACTTCCAATACAATGTTAAATAGAAGTGGTGATAGAGGGCATCCCTGTCTGGTTCCTGTTCGTAAGGGGAATGCCTTGATCTTTCTCCATTAATAATGATGTTGGCTGTTGGTTTTGCATATATACCCTTTATTATGTTGAGGAATTTCCCTTCTATCCCTATTTTGCTGAGAGTTCTGAACAGGAGTGGATGTTGGATTTTATCAAATGCCTTTTCTGCATCTATTGATATAATCATATGGTTCTTTTCATTTGTTTTGTTTATGTGTTGGATAACATTGACTGTTTTTCTGATGTTGAACCACTCTTGTAAACCTGGTACAAATCCCACTTGATCCGAGTGTATTACTTTTTTCATATTTTGTTGGATTCTGTTGGCTAGGATTTTGTTAAAGATTTTTGCATCTATGTTCATGAGGGATATTGGTCTGCAGTTTTCCTTTCTAGTGGTGTCTTTCCCTGGTTTTGGTATTACTGTTATGTTTGCTTCATAAAATGAGTTTGGGAGTATTCCATCTTTTTCTATGTTCTGGAATAGCTTGAGTAGATAGGTGTCATCTCTTCTCTGAATATTTGATAAAGTTCTCCAGTGAAGCCATCAGGGCCAGGACTTCTCTGTGTGGGAAGTTTTTTTATACCTGTTCAATTTCTTCTTTTGTTATAGGTCTGTCAAGTTTTCTATATTTGAGTGGGATAGTATAGGTAGGTCTTGTGATTCTGGAAACTTGTCTATCTCTTCTAGGTTATCAAATCTGTTGGAATGCAGTTTTTCATAATAATCTGTCAGTATCTTTTTTATTTCAGTTGGTTCTGTTGTGATGACACCCTTTTCATTTACAATTCTTGTGATTTGGATCTTCTCTTTCCTTTGTTTTGTTAGATCTGGCAATGGTTTATCAATTTTATTAATCTTTTCAAAGAACCAGCTTTTTGTTTTGTTGATTTTCTCTATGGATTTTTTTGTTTTCTCTTTCATTTATTTCTTCTCTGATCTTTATTAGTTCTTTGCTTCTAGATACTTTAGGATTCTTTTGTCGTTCTATTTCTAGTTGTTGGAGTTGATGAGTTACAGTGTTGCTTTTGTTTCTTTCCTCTTTTTTGATGCATGCATTTATTGCTATAAACTGTCTGTTAGCATAGTGGCTAAGACACCTGCCTGCTAACCAGACGGCTGGTGGTTCAAACCAACCAGCCACTCCTCAGAAGGAAGGTTGGGCAATCCTGCTTCCATAGTGATACTGCCTCGAAAACCCAGGGAGGGGTTGCTATGAGTCGGGTTTGACTCGACGGCACATAACGGTGACGACATCCTCTGAGTACTGCTTTCTCAGTGTCCCATTGGTTTTGGTATGATGTATCTTCTTTCTCATTTTTTTCTAAGAATTTTTATTTCAGTTTTCATCTGTTCTATTACCCAGTAGTATTTGAGCAGTGAGTTGTTCAGCTTCCATATGTTTGATGTTTTTTCCTCGCTCTTCCTATTATTAATTTCTAATTTTATAACATTGTGGTCCGAGAAGATGCTTTGTAGTATTTCAATGCTTTTGAAATTACTGAGGCTTGTTTTGTGTCCTTATAAATATTCCATTCTGAAGAAGGATACATGTGCACTGGAGAAGAATGTGAATTGTGCTTTTTTTGGGTGAAATGCTCTGTACATGTCTATGACGTCAAGTTGGTTGATTGTATTGTTGAGATCTTCAGTATCTTTGTTGAGTTTTTTTCTAGTTGACCTGTTCCTCTTTGAAAGTGGTGTGTTAAAGTCTCCTACTGCTACTGTAGAATTGTCTATTATCCCTTTTAATTCAGTTAATATTTGCTTTATGTATTTTGGAGCATTTTCATTGGGTGCGTAAATATTTATTATTGGAACATCTTCTTTGTCTATTGACCCTTTCAGCATCATATAATGTCCTTCTTTGTCTCTTGTGATGTTTTCCACCTTAATGTCTATTTTATCAGAAATTAATATTGCCACTCCTGCTCTTTTTTTGCTTTCCCTTGGCTTGGTATATATTTTTTCCATCCCTTAACTCTTAATTTGTTAGAGGCTAAAGCACTTGACTGCTAACCAGAAGGCTGGCGGTTCAAACCCACCAGCCACTCCTCAGAAGGAAGGTTGGGCAATCCTACTTCCGTAGTGATACTGCCTTGGAAACCCAAGGAGGGGTCGCTATGAGTCGGGGCCGACTCGACGGCACATAACAACAACAACAACAAGGTGGGTAGGCAGCATATTGATGGGTCTTCTTTTCTTATCTTGATAGGTGCATTTAGTCCATTCACATTGAGTGTAATTAGTGATGTTGTTGTTGTTGTTATGTGCCGTCGAGTCAGCCCTGACTCATAGCGACCCCTCCTTGGGTTTCCGAGGCAGTATCACTACGGAAGTAGGATTGCCCAACCTTCCTTCTGAGGAGTGGCTGGTGGGTTTGAACCGCCAGCCTTCTGGTTAGCAGTCAAGTGCCTTAGCGTAATTAGTGATAGGTATGAATTGATTGCTGTCATTCCATTGTGTTTTTCTGTCGTGTTGTTGGTGTTTCCTTGGTCCATACACTTATCTGTGGTAAGTTCAGTTTGTTGGCTAATGTTTCCCTTTTTTCTTCTTTATTGTTCATTTTGTGCTTATTAAACCCATATGTTTTCCTTCCTTTTGCATTTGATTAGGGGGATTGTTAATTTTCTCTGTGGTTACCATGGAGTATATTCTTGTCTGTTCATTTTTAGACCAGTACATACTGTGAAAACATTGTCCTGTTTTTCTCTCCATTTGGAAGTTTGTGCCAAGAAGTTTTATTCCCTTTGATAGATTAGCTGCTGTTGTCTTGTGCTGATTGACTTCCTTGGTTTTTAGTGTACAGTGTTTTATGGTCTTATTTTGAGTTTCTATTTCTGATTTGATTTTAGTGTTGATGTCATGAATCCTGATTTTGTTGATCTCTGTTTTGGATTCTCTATTGGAAGTACTTCCTTAAACATTTCTTGTAAGGTTGGTCTGGTTTTCACAAAATCCCTTAATTTCAGTTTGTCTGAAAATGCCTTGATTTTGCCCTCATGTTTGATGGATAATTTGTCTGGATATAGGATTCTTGCTTGGAAGTTCTTTTCCTTCAGTGTTTTATATATGCCATCCCATTGCCTTCTTGCCTGCATGGCTTCTGCTGAGTAATCAGAGATCAGCCTGTTTGATTGTTATAAGTAATATTTCTTTTGATCTGGGCAGCTCTCAAATTTTTTTTTTTTGTTTGTTTTTTGTCTTTGGTTTTTGAGAGTTTGATTATAATATGCCTCTGTTTTTCTCTTGGGATCTATCTTGTGTGGAGTTCTATGAGCTTCTTGGACAAATATCTTTTCTTCTTTCATGATATGGGGGAAGTTTTCTGTTAGCAGGTCTTCCACAATTTTCTTGGTGGTTTTTTTCACCTCTTCTTGTTCTGGAATTCCAATGAGTCATATGTTGTTTCTTCTCATGTCATCCCATATAATTCTTAGGTTCTCTTTATTTCTCTTAAATCTTTGTTCTGATTTTTCTTTGTATAGGCTGGTGTCCAGGGATTTGTCTTCTAGTTGAGATATACATTCTTCAACCAGTTCTAACCTACTGTTTTGTGCTTCTACTGTGTTGTGTGATTCTGTAAATTTGGCATTCATCTTCTGGATTTCTAACTGCTGTTTTTGTATGAGTTCTGTTTGAGCATTAATCTTGTTATTTTGTTCTTGAATGGATTTCCTGTGTTCTTCCAGGGAATTGTCTGTGTTCTCCTTGCTTCTGCTTGGGGTTTCCTTAAGCTCTTGTAAAGCTCTATAAGCATATCTTCTAAATTCCTCCTTAGATAATTCTATTACCTCCTCTTCCTCCATGTTTAATGAAAACGTTGTTTGTGGTTTTGCTTCTAATGCCTAGTCCTGTTTTTTTTGTTGTTGTTGTTTGATTTGAGGTTGCCTGTTGTTTCCTAGTTATTTTGAAGTTGTCTTTAACTGTTGATTATGTATTGATTTGTTTTGTCTTGGTTTTATGGTTTAATATAGTGAAAAGGTGAAGCTGGTGTATTTTTTTTTTTTTTTAGTTATTAATTCAAGTATGCTGGGTTGCTCTGCAGTTTTCTTTGTGATTGTGGAATCACTGTGTGAAATGTGGATATGTGTTTCTGTTTGTCGGGAGGTACTATGATGGCTGAATGCAGTTTGTTCTATTGGATGAGTGAAGTTATTGGTGGAGAAGTTGGGAGCAGAAGATCAGGAGAAGGGAAGTTCCCTGTTGGTAGGGGTGCTAATGATGATATTGTAGGGCTTTGAGTGGGCTGCTAATGATGACATGGTACTGTTATTCATAGGCTCACAGCTCAATTTCAGCAAAGACTCCAGTTGTTAGTGGGTTGATGCCTTCTGGCAGGATCACATACCAGCAGAAAGCTGACTCCCAAGGCCACTTAACACCAAAAGGCCAGCCTAAGACAACTGCCCATCTCCATGATTCACCACGGGGTCTACTCTCCCTGAGCCCACCCACCTATGGCACCTGCCTAACTGGTCCAGACCGCAATCCACCGCAGGAGCTCCCCTGTGGGTCCACTCACCTGCAGTGCCAAAGATCCATTCATTTTCAGTGGCACTGGAGTCAGGAGAGTGACTGCTGGTAATCTGTGGTCCCAATATCACCAATAAAGTCAAGTGCAAGCCTCTCAGTGCCACTAAGCTGACCCAAACCTGATCAGTGACCCACTACAGGGGCACCTCCCCGGGCCCACCTTCCTGAAGCACCAAAGGAATCTCTAGTCAGGTTTCAGCGGCTCTGGACATGCCCATTTGCACCTAGCTGACACAAGTTATTGATTAAATCAGGTGCTGAGGGTAGATCCTTGGGGTGATCACTGATATGCTGGTGTGGTCACTGGTAAGCAGGTGTGGTGTGTCTTCCTCCTTAACCCAGGGAGGTCTCAAATGGCTTTCCTCAGCTGCCTGTTGGTGCTCTGCAGGATAGATCCTCTGATCCTGTTATTTTTTTCCCCACCTGTCACTTTCTCCTTCCAGTTCTTCTTCTCTGAGTTTGGTGCACTCTTACTCAGTAAGCTGCTCAGAGCACCAGAATCCCTAATTCAAACTGCTATATCTAGTTTTTCAAGCACTAAGATGCTAGAGGGAAATAGAGTGGTGATCACTGACAAGACTCCATTTTGAATGTCTTTGTAAGAATATAGCTTAAAGAAAAGTTGTTGTTGTTGTTGTTGTTGTTGTT
>NW_006921809.1:192866-202151 GCF_000298275.1 Orycteropus afer afer
GGCCTGCTACTCTGTGCTACGCCCGTGCTTACCTTGCTCCCGGAGACCCAGTCCCTCTTTTTTTTTAATTTAAAAAAAAAAAAAATTATTGTGATTGGGTGAAAATTTACAAAGCAAATTCATCTTCCATACAGTAGTTCACATATACTTTGTCTCATGACATTGATTGTAATCTCCCACAATGCAACAGCTCTCCTCCCACTTCTTCCCCATAGCCACTCCTTCCCTGTGTCCTTCACCCCATGCATTCCTGTCCCCCAAGCTGTCTCCTTGTGTATATACAGTCATTCTATTCTCCCATGATTGATCTCTCCAAGGAGTGTATCTACCTAATGTAAATGTTTAGCTCATATCCCTGTCTTTTGTTTGGTTGGAAGCCAAAGAAGTGGGTTCAGTTCCAAACCTGAACTTTTTTTTGAGTTTTTTTTGAGTTTTGTTCCACATTGTTTTCCCACTCTATCCAGGATCTTCTACATAGATCTCCCTCTGAGTGGTTGACAGTGGTAGTCAGGCACCATTTACTTCTTCTGGTCTTATATAGGCTGAAGATCACATGGTGTGCCATTCCCTCAGACTAATTGTTTCCATGCATCTTTGGTTTTCTTCATTCTTCTTTGCTCTGGATGAGGAGAGACCCATTGTTGCATCTAGATGGCCACTTGCAAACTTTTAAGATCTCAGTCATTAGTCACCAAAGTAAGATGTAGAACAATGTTTTTGTGCAGTATGTTATGCTATTTGAGCTTGATGTCCCCTGTGACCATGGTCCTGAGCACACAGGTCCAACTACTTTCTCCTTCCAGATAGCTGACTGTGTCCAACTGGTGACTACAACCTTCCCCTTGTCAGCTCTATTGTGTACATGGAAATTCTTGCAGAACATACCAATAAACTTGTAGAAACATTATCTGTCAACCCTATACATGGTCATGGGCCCTACTCTATTTGTGGAAAATTTTAAGGCTGTTATCTAATTATGCACTCTAATGATACAATATTTTCTTAATCTCTTTGTGTTTTCACATAATTTCTTGGCTATATTGTCAAAGGAAGAAGGTGACATTTCAGTAATAACTTTAGTTTAGACTGCTCATTGATTATGGCTTGGAAGACAGAAATCATCTCAAAGCACCAGAAAAATTAAAAAGAGGTATTTTATGAAATCAGAATTGAAAAAAAAAAAACAAAAAAAAACCTGTGACCAAAAATAATAATAATAATAATAACCTGTACATGCATTCATTAGTGAATCTCTTGCCCAGCTTTTGCTCAGTCCCAGTAAAATTAGACATTGTGCCTCATGCCCCATCCTATACCTCTGTGATGCATGATACTCTCTGGGATATTGAAATACTCTCAGAACAGCACCTTTTATTGGTGTTGTAGTGGGAAAATTTCTGATCACAAAGAGAAAATGGTTAGGCATTTGCTATTTTGGGGATGTAAACAGAGCATTGTAAGTGTTTAATATTAGCTCAAACTAATCCTCTCTCCTTTACTTTGGTATGGGAGATCTGGTGGCATAGAGCCTAAGGCATCTGACTGCTAACCAGAAGCCTGTCAGTTCAAACTCACCAGCCCCTCCTTGGAAGGTAGGTTGGATAATCTACTTCCATAGTGATACCACCTCGGAAACCCAAGGACTGGTTGCTATGAGTTGGATCCTACTTGACAGCAGTGTGTTGCATTGTGTTTACTTTGGTATAACACAGTTGTTTCCTAGGAAAAATTGTGTATAAATTAGTCAGTAAAGGAACCAAAGTGCTCAAGAATGGAAATCAAACCCAATGCCATGGAGTCAATTCTGACTCAATAACTCTATTCGACAGAGAAGAACTGTCCTGTACATTTTGTCAGGCTGTAATCCTTTAGTAATAAGGCTGCCACATCTTTCTTCTGTTGAGCTTATAGTGGATTCAAACTTCTGACTTTCATTTTATCAGTTGAATGCTCAACTGCTCCACCAAGGCTCCTTCAAAGATGTAAAAGGACATGACTCTTCAAAGAAAATGACAATCATTCTATTTAACTGGTAGAATGTCCTCAAAATTCTCTGATACTGCAAATGTGACAAGAGGTGAGGTAAGGGCAGCTGTTCTTCTCTAACATAAAGA
Source organism: Orycteropus afer afer (assembly GCF_000298275.1). Classification (NCBI taxonomy): domain Eukaryota; kingdom Metazoa; phylum Chordata; class Mammalia; order Tubulidentata; family Orycteropodidae; genus Orycteropus; species Orycteropus afer. The sequence continues at coordinate 194,981 of NW_006921809.1, forward strand.
AGGAAACTACCTTCTACTTCTCGTACCTTCCATAAGTGCAAAACGGATTGAGTGTGTGGGATTGGGCCTCCAAACAGGCAAAAGAAAAGAATCCATGTCAACACAAAGATGTCTTCCTGGCTTTCATTTATCTATTAGCAAAAATGAAAATATTGTGGTTTGTGATATCAAAGAGTTTCCCTTTTAAGTTTGACACTCTTCAGTGGCAAGTAACTCAATGAGTTGGCTGAACAATCTATAGACATCTACTCCTTACCTCTTTCCAACATCTGTGTTATTTAGTTTGCTGTTAAAACCTCATTGTTTTTTCCTTCTATAAGAATGAGAACTTTTTTGTTTTCTTCTTCTTCCCCACAGTGGAACTTTAGTATAAAAAATGAGGAGACAGATTCACTTGGAGGGACAGTTTCTTCTAAAGACTAATCTTATCTGTGAGCTATTTGAATGATTCCAAAAACCCCTATCTTGTGCTCTGGAGTATTTAGAGCTATACAAACACTGAGCAGATGCATTTTCTTTGCTGAAAGAGACAGGCTGGTAAGTCTGTTAAATATATTAAGTGCTAAAATCTATACAAAGATATATTATGTAATTCTATTTTATTGCACAGGCAAGGAAGAGAGAAGAAAACATTAGTTTAACCACCCAACCTCTTGCAGAATTTATCTGCTGTGATAAGATAAATTAAATGTTCTCCCTGTTTCTCTTCAGTTTCATTTCCTCTGCTTCCAATACCATTTCAACTCTAACTTTATCATTCAAAGAACTTTTAGAAGAACTACTTCGCAGCCACTGGTGGGGAAACACTACCAAGTAAGGTTTAGCTCTGAACGCTCTACACCTCAGGTAGTAAAAGGGGCAAACATACACCTCCAAGGATGATACAAAATTTTTTCCTACAAATATCCTAAATCAAAGAAACTGCTAGGAGTTTTAATACTATTCAAAACCATGGACTTGTGCAAAGGAGTCTTTAAGATAAAAACCTTATCGGCAGATGCTGTGCTAGGGTAAAAAAGACCCCAGATTCAAACATGCTTTATAAAGCCCCTTTTATTAAGCCTTAGACAGGACAAAGAAAATCATCCAAGATGAGGGAAACCATCAGCATATGCATAGTACATAAGCTGAATGGAGACCACAGGGTCATAGTCATGGTGCTCGTTGCATTTGATAGAGTACAAAATAAATTATCAAAAATCACGATTTGTGGCAAGCCCACTCATCATTGTCGCAGGCAAGACTACAGAAGTCAGAAAAAGGCCACGGTTGAGATACATACATGATTATACGTTAAAAAGTTATAAGATTGTCTATTTTTGGCAAATCATTAAGGACGTGCCCAAGCAAGTTCTTTGTGTAAGAAGGGCATGCCCAGGCAAGCTCCCTAGCTCTTTTTGTGAGCACCTTTCTGCACACTAGTTAATCTACTGCTTCCTAAGAGCAAACTGCCCCTCCCTAGCTTTGCCCCAGACTTATCTTTGTATAGCCACATTTCTGGTTTAATGATCAGAAAGAACCCACACAGCACCTTAACTTATATCAAGACTCAAAATGGATTTAGGGTTCCCACTGTAGATTGCAGTCTTCCACAATCCAAGTACTTTAGAATTTAAGCTCTAATACATTCCTGACTCCAAAATAAGATTAAAAACCAATGGTATTGAAGGAAGAAGTCCAAGCTACACTGCAGGAATTGGTGAAAACCATGGGTCCAGTAAATGAAGGAATACCCATTAGTTGTTTAAACCAACAAATGCAGCACTAAAAGAGCTTATTCATTTATGCCAAGAATTTTGAAGACAGCTACCTGGCCAACTAACTGGAAGAGATCCATATGTGTGCCATTCCAAAGAAATGTGATCCAACAGAATATGGAAATAATTGAACAATATCATTAATATAACACACAAGCAAAATTTGCCTGAAGATAATTCAAAAAATGGTTACAGCAGCATACTGACAATGAACTGCTAGAAATTCAAGGGGGATTCGGAAGAGAATGTGGAATGAGAGATATTGTTGCTGATATCAGACAGATCTTGGCTGAAAACAAGTAATATAAAAAAAGATGTTTACCTGTGTTTTATTCATTATGCAAAGGCATTCAAGTGTGTGGATCGTAATAAATTATGGATAATACTGTAAAGACTGGGAGTTCCAGAACACTAATTGTGCTCGTAAGGAACCTATACATAGACCAAGAGGTTGTCATTCAAACAGAACAAGGGAATGCTGCATGGTTTAAAATCAGGAAGGGTGTGCATCTGTGTTCTATCCTTTCACCATACTTATTCAATCTGTATACTGAGCAAATAACCCAGGAAGCTGGACTATATGAAGAATGCAGCATGAGAATTGGAGGAAGACTCATAAACTACCTGTGATATGCAGATGACAAAACCTTGCTTGCTGAAAGTGAAGCCTTGAAGCACTCACTGATGAACATCAAAGCCTATAGTCTTCAGTAAGGATTATACCTCAAAGTAAAGTAAATCAAAATCCTCAAAACTGGACCAATCAGCAACATCACAATAAATAGACAATGATTGAAATTGTCAAAGATTTCATTTTACTTGTATCTACAATCAACACTCATGGAAGCAGCAGTCAAAAACTCAAATGTCATATTGTCCTTGGCAAATATGCTGCAAGGGACCTCTTTAAAGTGTAAAGGAGCAAAAATATCACTTTAAAGACTAAAGGGAGACTGATACCAAGCCATGGTATTTTTAGTCACTTCATATGTGTATGAAAGCAGAACAGTGAATAAGGAAGACAAGAAGAGTGGATGCCTTGAATTATAGTGTTGGCAAAAAAAACTGAAAACACCATGGTCTGCCAGAAGAGTGAGCAAATCTGTCCTGGACGAAGTGCAGCTAGAATGCTCCTTGAAGGTGAGAATGACCAGACTTCATCCCACCTACTTTCCTCATGTTTTCAGAAGGGATCAGTCCCTGGAGAAGGATATCATGCTTAGTAAATTAGAGGGTCAGCAAAAAGGGGAAGCCCCTCAACGAGATGGATTGACACAGTGGCTGCAAAAATGGGTTCAAGTATAGCAAGCGTTGTGAGGATGGCCCAGGACCAGGCACTGTTTTTTCTCTATTGTACATAGAATAGCTATAAGTCTGATCCAACTCAATGGCACCTAACAACAACAACATAATCCTGGCTCAGCCCAAATATAAGAAATATATATTTTTATATTAAAATATAAAAAACATACTTTGGTATTAAGTAAACTGTCATAGATGTCCTTGATGTAAGATTTTTTACAAAGAGAGAAGAGAAAGATTCTCAAACTTTCTAATATTTTAGAACCTCTTATTTTCACTGGGTTCACAACTCTGAACTCTCTACTTACAACATCATCCCAACCATGCACAAAGACACCTTTTTTTCTTTTTCCAGGTAACATTAATTAACAGCCTGAAGATATAGGAACTAGAAATATCTTAGGGTACTTGAATGAGCCTTAATAATAAAAGCAACAATAAAAATTGCAGACATTTACTAGGCATTGGTTACATACCAAGCAGCACTCTAAGTGATTTACATGGATGACCACTTATTTTTCAAAACAATCTATGTAGTAAGTCTCACTATTAGTCTCATTTTACAAATAAGAAAACTGAGGTATCTTAACTATCTGAGGGAGCTCTGGTAGCATAGTGGCTAAGGCACTTGACTGCTAACCAGAAGGCTGGCGGTTCAAACCCACCAGCCACTCCTCGGAAGGAAGGTTGGGCAATCCTACTTCCGTAGTGATACTGCCTCGGAAACCCAAGGAGGGGTCGCTATGAGTCAGGGCTGACTCGATGGCACATAACAACAACAACAACAACTATCTGAAGATCAGACAACTGTTAAGGGGCAGAGTTAATATTTGACTCCATAATCCTTGCTCTTAACAAGTTTAATCATAAAGACAAACAGCATGTTCTGGCATTAATCCATAGCCAACTAATAGATGACTTCTATTCAATATATAAAGATAATTGATATACAGAATACTTCAGTCATCTCTTGAGATTTCATAATTTATGCTAGTAAACAGGAGCCCTAGGAACTAACCTTTTTACTTTTGTGATAAACTGGATTTAGCAAATCATGCTTGCATTTTATTAGAAATAAAATTGCCTCCGCAGGAAACTGGAATCAACTGGCATCTCTGCCTCAGCATAATTTAGAGTGGAGGATAAAGTAGTAAATTTCCTAACAACAGAATCATCTTCTTTTCAAACTGAATGCATTAAAATATTACTAAATTAACTAAATTTAATGAAACAAAATGGAATATTTAATAATACTTGCATAGCTGTTCTTTTTGGTTTTCAAACCAAACCAAACTCACTGACATTTGTTTCTCATAGCGACACCGTTGGGTTTCCAAAGCTGTAAATCGTTATGGAAGCAGACTGTCACATCTTTCTTCTGTGGAATGCCTGGTGAATTCAAACCAGGGAACATTTGATTAGGAGCCAAATACCTTAACCACTATACCACCAGAGCTCTTTCCTTTTGGCTGTAGATGGCTAAAATGAATTGAATTTCATTTTCTTTGAATTTTGTAGAAATATGGTAAGGGATTATTTGTGCTCATTCCAAAGAAATGTGATACAAGAGAATGCAGATATTGTCAAACAATATCATTAATATCACACACAAGTAAAATTTTGCTGAAGAAAAAAAATATGGTTGCAGCTATACATTGAAAGAGAACTGCCAGAAATTCAAGGGGGAATCAGAAGAGGATGTGGAATGAGGATTATCATTGCTGATGTTAGATGGATCTTTGCTGAAAGCAGAGAATACCAGAAAGATGATACATACTCAGAAGTAAGGATGGTGAGACTTTGTCTCATGTATTTTGGACATGTTATCAGGAGGGACCAGGCCCTGGAGAAGGACATCATGCTTGGTAAAATGGAAAGTCAGTGAAAAAGAGGAAGAAACCCAATGAAATGAAATGACACTGTGGCTACAATAATGGGCACAAACATAGAAATGATTGTGAGGATGGTGCCGGGCCAGGCAGTGTTATGTGTTGCTGTACATAGGGTTGCTATGAATTAATTAGAACCAACTTGAGAGGACCTAACAATGACAACAACATGGTTTAGAATAATGGTTTAGGATTAGTCTACAAAATAATTTGAATGTTAACAATAATATCACAAACTTTTAATCATCTAAATAGAATCATAAGATTGAAGACTACATTAAAATACAAAATTCACTCTCTCGCATAAACCAACTAAAATAAAAATTTCTCTTTCCACACTGTCACTGGGCTGTGTATCACAACAAACTGTACATGACATTGCAAAGAATGGGAACTGCTAGAATAATTTCTTATAGAAGGATTAACACAAGGCTAGTCTCTATGTGGTGGGGGTTAAAGATACCATAAATATATAACTATTCCACATTGTTCTAACATCAACTCCTCCTCCGTCCCTCAGTACTCTCCCTTGTCTTACCTAAAAGAAAAACAAACTCACTGCTGTGGAGTTGGATCCGACTCATAGTGACGTGCCTCCTTGGGTTTCCAAGGTGGTATGACTATGGAAGTAGATTGCCTCATCTTCCTTCTGAGGAGTGGCTGGTGGGTTTGAACCACCAGTCTTCTGGTTAGCAGTCAAGTGCCTTAGGCACTATGCCACCAGAGCTCCTTCCCTTGTCTTAGGGTTCCATATCTCATTGTAATATATCACAGACCTCACAAACTACAAAGGAAATGGTTCATGCTGTGGTAGAAGCTGGCAAGTCCCAAATCCATGGGTCAGGTGTCAATCTGGAGAATTCACCTCACTTATGTGGTTGCAGCCGCTGAAGAACTCAAATCAGCAGGTCAGACAATAGGCTGCTGTCTCAAGTCCCAGAACCGTGGATGAGATGAAGACGTACCAGAGGTGGGATCCAGAGCAGGAGAGCAAACTTTGCAAGAACACTCACATATATACCCTCAAGGAAGTTAAGGGTGATGACTTGAGTTACGTACTCCAGCTAGGCTGGACTCAAGATTCATCCCACCCTAAACAGATATAGAGGCTAGCATTTACAATAGATCATGAAATGGAGGACTGTGGCTAGAAAGACCACAATAAGCAATTCACTGCAGAGTAGGAATTCAGGACATTTGATTGTGCTGATGAGGAATATGTACATGGACCAGGAGGCAGTCAATTGGACAGAACAAGGGATTAAAATCAGGAAACATGTGTGTCAAGGTTGTATCATTTCACCATACTTATTCAACCTGTACACTGAGGATATAATCCAAGAAGCTAGACTGTATGAAGAACAAGGCATCATTATTGGAGGAACACTAACAACCTTCAATATGCAGATGACACAGCCTTGCTTGCTGAAAGTGAAGAAGACTTGACACAATTACTAATACAGATCAAAGACTTCAGCCTTCAATATGGATTACTCCTCAAAATAAAGAAAACAAAAATCATCACTAGTGAAGCAATAAGCAACATCATGTTTAATGGAGAAAAGTTGAAATTGTCATGGATTTCATTTTACTTCAATCCATAACCAGTGCCCATGGAAATAGCAGTCAAAAAATCAAATGACATATTGCATTTGGATATTGGAAAATCTGCTGCAAAAGACCTGTTTAATGTGCTACAGAACAAAGATATCATTTTTGAAGATTAAAATGTTCTTGACCCAAGCCATGCCATTTTCAATGGTCTTATATGAGCAATGAATAAGGAACTCTGAAGAAGAATTGATGCATTTGATTTGTAGTGTTGGCAAAGAATTTTGAAAATACCAAGGACTACAGAAGAGTGAACACATCTGCCTTGATAAAAATATAGCCAGAAAGCTCCTTAGAAGTGAGAATGGCCAGACTCTGTCTCACCTACTTTGGTCATGTTGTGAGAAGGGACAAGTCCTTGGAGAAGGATATCACACTTGGTAAAATAGAGGGTCAGTGAAAAAGGAGGAGACCTTCAATGAGAGGGACTGACACAGCGGCTGCAACAATGGACTCAAGCATCGCAAAGATTGTGAGGACAGCACAGGACCAGGCAGTGCTGCTTTCTGCTGTGCATAGGGTCAGAATGAACTGACTTATACCTAACAACAATAACAATAGTATTTATCCAGTACCACCCTCCTAATATCAGTTTTGTTAATGCTTTATAAG
>NW_006921809.1:202476-228035 GCF_000298275.1 Orycteropus afer afer
AGCTGTATAATCTCTGGTAATTCTGGACACATCTTCAGAAACTCATTTGCATGGATAAATATTCAATCCTTATCTATGGGACTCTTTATGGGTCTGGAGATGTGATTCTTTCTGTCTTGAGAAATGATAATGAACAAGTCAACCCACTTCTCAGATTCCTTCCAATCTCCTTGTAACAGAGAGACCATCAGTACAAAAACTCAGCCAAATTATTTTCCAGAACAAACTAAAAAATTCAATATGTATTGTGAGCCATTATGTGCTAGGCTCTAAATTTGTGTGTGGAAAGGGTATGAATTTTCTTACTTGATATCCATAACAAATTTGGGAAGAATATATTGCCTTATATTGTGGGGGACAGAAGGAACCTAGAATAAGCTTTACCAAGAACAAGAAAAAAGGCAATTGATATCATCTGGATAATTCACTAGGTAGAAATGGAAAGAATCTGGAGTCTTTCCAAAAATGGGTTAGAACCCTGTCTCTCCCACTCCCCAGCTGGGAGGCCCAGGACAGAGAAAGAGTGATTTTAGGGAAAGATGCCCAGTTACTGTGACATTTGAGAAGATCAGGCCACAGAACATCTGTTCCAAATAAATGTGCATAACACCTGGCAGGAAAATCCACTGGAGAATAAAATCCCTTTAGAAAAAAATCAGCAAAATGTCATTTATGAGCTTTTTTTCAATCTCTCAACTCCATGGCAATAGGATTTAGGGCAGTGTCAGAATAAGCACAACTTTCAAATGAAATTAAAATTGAAATATTTGGGAAATTACGTGTTTGCATGTATTTTGACCTCAGCAGCAACTCCTTTGCTAATAGATGAAAGTTTTGCAAGAAACAAATTCCTTATAATTTTTGCCTTTCTAAGATCTAATCTAACTCCCATTATAATTTTCTCAAAAATTCAGAGAAAAGCATGCACTTGATCTTCATTGCTTGCCATTTTAGCTGAGGAGGTTTCTCTATGAACTCTAGAGACAAGGTACATTAAAGATCACACACCAAGAATTACTAGAACTTACATTCAAATTGACAAAGATAGTTGTACTTGTATCTTCAAGATGATATGATCTTCTACATAGAAAATTCCAAAGACTCAGTAAAAAAATCACTGAAACTAATTCAAAGTTTCAGCAACGTCACAGGTTCAAGATCAGCATACAAAAACCAGGTGGATCCTGTTAACAATAATCACCCCAAAGATGAAGTACTTAGGGATAAATCTAACTGAGACACAAAAGACCTATTCAAAGAAAACTACAAACAGTATTACAAGAAACCAAGAGAGAGAAAGATAAATGGAAGAATATACTGTGCTCATGGATAGGAACACTTGACAATGTCAATAGTATCCAAAGTGATCTACAGATATAATACAATCCTGATCTAGATTCCATCATCTTTCTTTAAAAAGATGAAAAAACTAAAAACCAACTCTATATGGAAAGGAAAGGAACCTCAAATAAGTAAAGCACTACTAAAGAAGAAGAACGAAACAAAGTAGGAGGCTTCACATTCCCCAATCTCAAAACCTGCTACAGAGCCACAGCAGTGAAAACAACCTGGTACTGGTACAATGACAGGCACATTGACCAGTGGAAAAGAATTGAGAACCCAGAAGTAATTCCATCCAGCTGTGGACAGCTGATTGTTGACAAAGGGCTGAAACTCCTTACATGGGGAAGAGGTAGTCTCTCTAATAAATGGTGCTGGAAAAACTGGATAACCATTTACAGAAACATGAAACAGAAGCCATACCTCACATGGCATACAAAAACAAACACCAATTTGATCAAAGACCTGACATTTATACAGATCAAAGAAGTTCATCAAAAGAGTGAAAAAGAGAGCCCACAGATTAGGGAAATATATTTGGCATGACATATAGGATGAGGGGTTTCTCTCTAAAATTTACAGCAAACTTCAACACCTTAACAACAAAAAAGCAAATGATTCAATTAGAAAATGGGCAGAGGATCTGAACAGACACTTCATCAAAGAAGACATTCAGGCAGTTAATAAACAAGTGAAGAAATGTTCATGATCCTTAGCCCTTAGAGACATGCAAATTAAAACAATGAGATATCATCTCATCCCAGAACTAATTGCAAAGTTCAAAAGAAAAATAAAACAATAAACACTGGTGAGGATGTGGAGAAATTGAAATCCTCATACAATGCTGATGGGATCTTAAAATGGTATAACGACTGTGGAAAATGGTGTAGTACTTCCATAAAAAGCTAGAAATAGAAAAAGCATGTGATCCAGCAAACCTACTGTTTATATCCCAGAGAAATCAGAACTGTGACAAAACAGATATACGTACAATCTGTTCCTTATAGCACTAATCACAATAGTGAGAAGTTGGAAACAATCTAAATGCCCGTTGGTGGTTCAAACCCACCAGCCACTCTCAGAAGGGAGATTGGACAATCTACTCTGTAGAGGTACCAGTAAGGAAACCCAAGGAGGAGGTCGCTATAAGTCGAATTGACTCAATGACAGTGAGTTTAGAGTTTGTTTTTTTTTGGTTGGATCGATAAACTATGGTACATATAAACAGTGTAATACGACACAATGTTAAGGAATAATGATGAATCTGTAAAACATCTCATAATATGGATGAGACTGGAGGACATCAAGCTAAGCAAAATTAGTTAATCACGAAAGGACAAATATTGTATGAGACCACTGCTGTAAAAAGTCAAGAAAAGGGTTGCACACAAAAAGAAATATTCTTTGATGGTTACCAGGGGGTGGGAGAGCTAGGGAGGGTAAACCACTAACTAGAGGTGACACCTACTAACTTGAGTGAGGGAAAGGCAAACAAGGCAAAAAAAAAAAAAAAAAAGAAGAAGAAGGAGAAGTAGACATATAAGTAAGCAAAAAAAGGGAAGAATCACTAAATCTTATTTGCTTACTTCAAAAGCATTTCTTCATTTTGCTTCCTTCACTGATTTTTAGAACATTCTTATCTTGCCATTTCCACCACCACTGACAAAGAAATGCAACGTTTCTTTTCTAGTGGTTCTGAGCTCCTTGAGAATAATGATAATATTGATTCTGTATCCTCAGTATTTGCTATGTAAGAGTTGCTAAGTACGAACAATCAACATTTAAAACTGATACAAGGTCATCAGCAAATTATGGAGAGGTAATTTATTAAAGAAAAAATATAAGAAATAAAAGTAAAAAAACACAGAGCAAGAAAAACACTAATGACAAGCATAGTTGAAAATTTTGAGCATAAATATGAGATGTCTATGTGTATCTTACTTTTCCTATCAGCATCCTTCTTTCATTTTATGGTGTCTTTGCCATATTCTCTTCCTTTCCATTCCCAGATGATGTAACTGACTCTAAGGTTCTCATCCCTAAATTGAAAATCATGTTGTAATCTTGGAGTTTTGTTTTGGTATTCCTTAAAAACTCAACACCTTTATTTACCTTCATAGGAGTAGTGTTTTGGTCTTCTACTGCCATTCTAACAGAAGATACCACAAATGGGTGCTTTAACAAACAGGGACTTTTTTCTCTTACAGTTTAGGAGGCTGGAAGTCTCCTAAGTGGCAGTTCTAGTGGCTGTGTGAAAACTATTTGACCTTGGGCTTCAGCTCTACCTCTTGCTCCCAGCCCACTGAAGCTGAGAGCTTTTCTTAACTCAGACAGCTGCTGGCTGCTGAGGCTGAGAAATCCCAGGTCAACAAGTAAAACAGCACAGTCCCAAAATTATTAAGCAACATGGCAGGCCACTAATTCAAGTCCATTAACAATCCCAAGACTGGCAGCCAACACGGCAGCCCAGTGAGATAAAGAAAACTCAGCCAAATGCAGGATGCAGACTAGCCAAAACCTCCAGAGACCTTTCTCAATGCTTCTCATATGTTGGAAGCAGACCACATCCCTAAAACAGCTACTCAGCTGTTCCAGGAGATTCCACCATGGAGTTGATTACCAGTCTTATCCTGGGGAACAAAACATCCAGCTGCCGAGTCACTCAAAACCAGACCCAGCTAAGTTGACACACAACTTAACTACCACAAGTAGTATTTGTATTCATCAGGGAACTGAGGAAATTGGATTCCTTTTACATGAGAATGGGATAGCTCAGAGTAAGATTTCTGGCACTATTGTCAATTAGCTACTTATTCTGTCTACCCCAATAAAGCATATTCCATGGTGGGGGCATGTGCATGGGGTCGCTATGAGTCGGAAATGACTCGACGGCACTTAACAACAACAACAATGGTGGGGGTGGGGGGACTGGTAAGTGCAAATATCTCTCTAACTAATTACTTCATGAACCAAAAGCTTTGCATATAAGAACATTAGAATATTGCAAGGAATTTTTTTTAGATTCAACTATATTTCATTCATTGTTTACCTAACAAGTAGTAAGTGCTGTAATAGTCATTTTGAAAAATTCAACTAGAAAAACACACAAAATGCTATCCCTCAATGATCTCATATTGCAGTTGAGAAAAAAAGAGTGCACATAAGTACATAAGAAAATCCAGATTAAGTGACAAAAGAAGAAACTAAAAATCTAATAAGCCTCATCTGTATACTGATATTTTATGTTACATGCTTTATATGTATTACATATTTTATATAATATCTCAACACTTTTATGAGGAAGATATTGTTCTAGTTTTTCATTAGGGCAAGCATAAAATTGAAGAAGACATATAATGGATCTCTGATATCCCTGGAGTAAGAGATTAAAACAAGTGGTATCTCATTCCTATTGTTATTTTCAAAATTAAATGACTATTAACTATGCTTTATAAGCCATAAGCCATATAAAAATATGAGGTAATATTTTACTTACTTTACTTAAATTCTACAGGAAGAACAAAGAAGGAAAGAAAGAGATAAATAAACAAATTTGGAGCATTCCATTGTGTTTATAGTAACTTGGGAGAAGACAAAACCTGCATTTATGGAGTTATCAACATGTGGCACAAATTAAACGGCCCAGGTCGGAATCCCCAGTTTAGCTTCACACTTATCAACTTAATGCCGGTGGACAAGGAATTTAATCTCTTTAAATCTCAGTACTGTAACATTAAATAGGCATAACAAAACCTATCACAGGATTCATTTGAAGAATGAATAAAATAATGTATCTAGAGAATTTGGTATTTGGTAACTATAAAACAAACAGTACATCTTAATTATCATAAGACTATTACTCCTTTGAGCTATAATGTCTTGGTCATAATCTCTGTGTATACATTTATGCATATATTTTCAATGGTTGTTGTTGTTGTTAAGTGCCGTCGAGTCGTTTCCGACTCATAGCGACCCCATGCACAGCAGAACGAAACACTGCCCGATCCCGCGCCAGCCCCACAATCCCTGCTATACTTGATCCCATCATCGCAGCCACCGTATCAATCCATCATTAGGGCAAGCATAAAATTGAAGAAGACATATAATGGATCTCTGATATCCCTGGAGTAAGAGATTAAAACAAGTGGTATCTCATTCCTATTGTTATTTTCAAAATTAAATGACTATTAACAATCCTTTATAAGCCATAAGCCATATAAAAATATGAGGTAATATTTTACTTAAATTCTACAGGAAGAACAAAGAAGGAAAGAAAGAGATAAATAAACAAATTTGGAGCATTCCATTTTCAATATGTTGTTATTATTAGATGTCAATTCAATACCAACTCATTGTGACCCTATGTACAATAGAAGGAGACACTGCGTGGGCCTGTGCATTTTCACAGTCCTTCCTGTACTTGAACCCATTGTTGCAATCATTGTGCCATTCCATCTTGATGAGGGTCTTCCTCTTTTTATCTGACACTGTACTTTGTCAAACATAACATCCTTCCCCTGGGATTGGTCCCTTCGGACAACATGACCAAAGTAGGTAAGACAAAGTCTGGCCATTCTCCCTTTGAAGGAGCATTCTGGCTGCACTTCCTCCAGGATAAATTTGTTCATTTTTTTTGGCACTCTATGGTACTTTCAGGAGCTCTGGTAGCATAGTGCCTAAGGCACTTGACTGCTAACCAGAAGGCTGGTGGTTCAAACCCACCAGTCACTCCTCAGAAGGAAAATGGGGCAATCTATTTCTGTAGTGATACTGCCTCGGAAACCCAAGGAGGGGTCGCTATGAGTCGGGTCTGACTCAAAGGCACATAACAACAACAACATGGTACTTTCAGTATTCTTCCACAAAATCACAATTTAGAGGCATCAACTGCTCTTTAGTCTTCCTTATTTATTGTCCAGCTTTCCCATGCATACCAGACAATTGAAAATACCATGGCTTGGGTTAGGCACACTTTAGTCTTCAAAGTGACATCTTTGCTTCCTAAGACTTTAAACACGTCTTTTGCAGCAGATTTGCCCAGTGCAGTATGTCATATGACATCTTTAATGCTGCTTCAATGGATGTTGATTGTGGACCCAAGTAAAATGAAATCCCTGCCAACTTCATCCTCTTCTCCATTTCATATGATGTTGTTTATTGGTCCAGTTGTGAGGATTTTTATTTCCTTTATGTTGAAATGTAATCCATACTAAAGACCATAGTCTTTGATCATCATCAGTAAATGCTTCAAATCTTCTTCACCATCAGGAAACAAGGTTGTGTCATCGGCATGTCTCAGGTTGTTAAAGAGTCTTCCTCCAACTCTGATGCTACATTCTTCCAGTTTCATGGATTATTTCCTCAGCATGCAGACTGAATAAGTATGGTGAAAGGATACAACCTTGACACACACCCTTCCTGATTTTAAACCATACAGAATCCCCTTATTCTGTTTGGATGACAGCTTCTTGGTCTGTGTACTTGGTCTGCGGATGACACAACCTTGCTTGCTGAAAGTGAAGATGACTTGAAGCATTTACTGATGACGATCAGACTATTGTCTTCAGTATGGATTACACCTCAACATAAAGAAAATAAAAGTCCTTACAACCGAACCAATAAGCAGCATTGTGAGAAATGGAGAAGAGACTGAAGTTGTCAGGGATTTCATTTTACTTGGACCCATAATCAACACCCATGAAAGCAGCAGTCAAGAAGTCAGATGTTATAGTCCACTGGGTAAATCTGCTGCAAAAGACCTCTTTAAAGTGTTCAGAAGCAAAGTTGTCAGTTAGAAGACCAAGGTGCACCTAACCCAAACCATGGTATTTTTTATTGCCTCATAGTCACGTGAAAGATGGACAATAAGTAAGGAAGACTGAAAAAGAGTTTTCAAAAGTTTTCCTGCTTTTGAGTTGTGGTGGTGGCAAAGAATACTGAAAATACCATACACTACCAGAATGAAAAAATTTGTCCTGGAAGAAGTGTAGCTGAAATGCTCCTTAGAAGCAAGAATGGTCAGACTTCATCTCACCTGCTCTGGTCATGTTGTCAGAAGGGTCCAGTCCCTAGAGAAAGATAGCATCTTTGGTAAAGTAGAGGATCAGTAGAAAAGGAAAAGACCCTCAATGAGATGAGTTGACACAGTGGCTGCAAAGATGAGCTCAAGCATAACAACGATTGTGATGATGGTGCCGGACTGGGCATTCTACTGTCACTATGAGTCAGAGTGGACTTCACAGCACCTAATAACAACAATAAATATTCAATTAATGTGAAAATGGGAGCTCTTGTGGCATAGTACTTAAGGCATTTGACTGCTAACCAGAAGATCACTGGTTCAAACACACCAGCCACTCCTGGGAAGGCAGGTTGAGCTAACTACTTCCATAGTGATACCACCTCAGAAACCCAAGAAAGGGTCGCTATGAGTAGGATCTGACTTGACTGGCAACGAGTTTGGTTTTTGGTTTTGGCTGGCAGTAATATATGATAAGCTCCCTAGAAAATGAGGTATAAGCATTAAGGATCAAGGAAAGTTTTTTTTAAAAGAAAACAGGAAGTTCAGAAGTTATAAAGAAAAGAATGAGTTATATATGAACATACAAAAATGAACGATCTGTTCAGGGTAAAAGACATCGTTAACAAAAGCATTGAAGTGGGAATACTGGAAAAATATTCAAGACTATGTAGCAGATGGGCTGTAGTATACAAACCAAAAAACAAATTCACTGCCGTTGAGTCAGATCCGACCCATAGCAACCCCTCATTGGGTTTCCGAGGCGATAGCTCTACGGAAGTAGATTGCCCAACCTTTCTTCTGAAGAGAGGCTGGTGGGTTCGAACCCCCAGCCTTCTGGTTAGCAGTCACATGTCTTAGGCATTACACCACCAGAGCTCCCATAGTATGCAAAGTGTTATTAAAATGTTTAGGAAGAAGAGACATCAAAATATAGACAAAGATGCTGAAAAGATAATTCACAGTTTAAGAAAGGGCTCAACCTCAGTAATAATCAGTAAAACTAAAATTAAAGTAATTATGAGATATCTCTTTGCCATCAAGATAGGTAAAATATAAAAATGCTAATACTCACTGCTGGCAGAATATAGGTGCAAATATGTTCTATATTAAATTTTAAAAAATAAGATTTGCTACAGACTTTGGGGAAAGATATCTAAGAATATTTATTAAGATTAAAATATACATAACCTTCAAACCAGTAATTCCTTTTGTGGAAATCTATCCTATAAAAAGGAGGAGTTCTGGTAGCAGAGTGCCTAAGGCACTTGACAGCTAACCCAAAGGCTGGTGGTTCAAACTCACCAGCCACTCCTCAGAAGGAAGATGGGGCAATCTACTTCCATAGTGATACTGCCTCTGAAGCCCAAGGAGAGGGCGCTATTTGTCAGGTCTGACTTGATGGCACATAACAACAACAACAACAATCCTATAAAAAGAAAAATGTCACTACATAAAATTATAGGAAGAAGGATGTTTACCACAGCAATGTTTTTAAGGACAAAATAAAAGAAAACAAAGCAAAACACTTGGAAACAAATTGGAGGCTATCAAATGGTAATTGTTACATGAATTATTATATCTTCATACCATGTATCTTCACACCATAGCCAGTTATCTAAAGAAATTTCTGTCATATATTTTTAGTGACAAAAGCAAGAGAAGAGAAATGTATATAATATGGACCAATTTATATAAAGCAATGCAAACAAGGATTAGGCATTTCTATGAATATGGAAAGAAAAAGTGAAAGGAGACCTACCAGACATTGGTTGTCTAAAGTGGAGGGAGAAGAAAAAGAATGAAGAACATCACTATAAAGCATTTGTTGCTGTGGACTGGGTGTTTCCTTCATGCTGCCTGTGAAATATAAATAGAAGGACATGAATTACACTGAAATAAGAACTAAAAACATTTAAAGATCAAAAGAGTAAAGTTTAGCAATGTTGTTGTTGTTGTTACATGCTATCGAGTCAGACCTGACTCATAGCGACCCCTCCTTGGGTTTCCGAGGCAGTATCACTATGGAAGTAGATTGCCCCATCTTCCTTCCGAGGAGTGGCTGGCCCGCCAGCCTTCTGGTTAGTAGTCAAGTGCCTTAGCCACTATGCTACCATAGAAACTCTAAAAAGAGTATCTAATATGGTCCCAAGGCCACATCACTCCATGAAGCACCTGAAACTCATGGATGTACATGCAGGATCCCAAAATGAATTTTTAGACTGAGCTGAAAAGGAGAATGATCTAGTCAGTCAGCAGCCCTGAGGCAACACCACACGCACACACAACACAGTTCACTATGCCTTTCTGTAAGCATTGAAGCAATGTGAGTCATGTGCCTGCCTCTATTGGTGATCCGTTTTTCCTTTGAAATAAGAATGATCAATAGAACTTGATTTGTGTTCCATCACCTCTAATCCATGTTGTCACACTCATCTCTCCTGCAGGACACTAGGTCCTGTAATGCAACCTGAAAGGTGAGAGCTAGGATTTAATTCTGGACAACTGTCTATTGTAATAGTTTATACAAAGAAATGAAAGAATCTCTTATTCTTGCCTGTCTGCAGCTACAAATATCCCCCAAACACAAGACATCATTTTTGGAAAGGTACAACATATGTCAGACTACCTTACTGTAGGACTAAAGGGGAGCGGCAATAAATTATGGGCAATGAAGAGTTATTTGTCATGTGATTTCTTTCCTATTAAATTTATTGAGACAACTTCTTGCCTAAAACATTCACAAATGTCACAGTAAAATGTGTTGACAGCTTGAACAGAGTAACATTTACTCCACTGGTATACAGTAATAAGCTTTATCGAGTATTTTCAAGCAAAATTATTGCTTCTTTTCTGTAGGTAATTTTAAGTTGTGGGTGAGAAGATCAACAAAATATTTGGCCAAAGTCAAAATACCACCACCATTACCAATATTTAAACACCGACAAAGCAAATCTTTTGCAAAACTATTGAAATAACAACAACAAAATATACATATAGAAAAAGATAAATGAACCTTGATGAAAGATTCATCATGAATGTGCATGAAACCAGAATAAATCAATTTCTTTAGATGACGAGCAACTATTTGAACACAGAAATATCAAAGGATTAAAAAATAAAAATAAATCCAACCCACAGTCAAACATATCAGTAGAGGAAAATAATGCATGGGCAATCAAAATCACAAATGATTGCATGTCCTTCGAATATTCTGAATTTTTCCAAGAGAGAAACAATATTGAAGCAGAATTACATATGCATGCATCTGTGTGTACACATACTCACACAATATATTCTGTGACAAAATATTGAGATGTCAGTGGAAGTCAACCCAGAAAGGAAATATGCCATAAATAATAAAAATAAATATGAATGAATTAGCATTTTCACTTAGGACTATCCTATGAAATGCAGAAAATTCAGCTTTAACTAGCATAACATAATGCCTTTTTTTAAAAAAAAGGAAAGATATATGCTAAGTTGTTTACACATTAAACTTATGAGTAAGATGATTCATTTCTGGTCATCATGAAGCAGCTCTCATGAGCAGGGAAAAAAATATCCTAAGTAGCCACATTTTCATTTAACAAAAAGCAGTGACTATCATAATACATGGATTAAATTTCATGTGCCAAGGCATATAACAATACTGATGTCTACACCAACATACACACACACACACACACACACACACATAATGGGTTGCTTCATCAAGAAAATTGCAGCATAAATTATTAAAGAATATTCATACCCAGAGTCTGGAGTTGGAATCAGAGTCTTCTTCACTACCACTTACAGGGGAGTGTTTTGCTCTCTCATAAAAATTCTCACTCCATTGAGTCTTAATCCATCTTTATCAATTCTCAAGGCATTGACATATACCTCACAGTCATCCTCTCTAACCCAAATTCCACTGTCATTCAGGATGTTCATGTTAGTGATCACCTGAGGGCAAAAATCTCTTAGTTTCTTCATAATATATCTAATGAGTTTTATTTCAAAGTCACTTCAGCCAAATTCCTTTTGTTCTTTTCTTACTTAACTTTCAGGAATATTTGATACTATTGATTATTTGCTCTCTACCTTGTTCTTGACAGTCTTAATTCCCTTTGGGTTCTCTGACCATAATTTTACATGTAGTTTATCTTTATTATTGTTATCTATCCTTTAAATCAGGAGCTCTTGTGGCATAGTGCCTAAGGCACTTGACTGCTAACCAGAAGGCTGGAGGTTCAAACCCACCAGCCACTCCTCGGAAGGAAGTTTGGGCAATCTACTTCCACAGTGATAGGGCCTCAGAAACCAAGGAGGGGTCGCTATAAGTCGAATCCAACTCCACAGCACTGTGCTGTGCTGCATTTATCCTTTAGATCTTTGTTTTTCATATGTTTTTTTCCTAAGAGGTGGACTTACTGACATTTATCATCCATATGCTAACCAATACCAAGATCAGACTGAACTTCTCTCATTAGATCCAAACTCATATACTGAATTCATTTGAATTCGTATTCTATCCAGTGAAAGATGCACTATTGTACTGTCTCCAACAACAACAAAAAGCTGTCAAGTAACTTTGCTAGTGCTTTCTTATTTAATATGTATAATACTTATTAACAAGGAACTCTGATGGTGCTGTGGTTGAAGCATTGAGCTGCTAACAAAAAGGTTGGTGGTTGAACCCATCAGGTGCTTCAGAGGAGAAAGATCAGGCAGTTTGCTTCTGTGAAGATTTATAGCTTTGGAAACCCTATGGTTTATTTCTACTCTGTCATAAAGGGTCTCTATGAGTCAGAATTGACTTAATGGTAGTGTTTAATGCTTCATATTTATTAACATATATATAAACAGCTATTTTATTACATAACAATCTTAAGTGTATATCAAAAAATACTAATGAAATCAACTAGTTAGGATTCCTAAAATTTCTTCATATTCAGTTTTTTTAACTCAGAATTATTTTTGATTCAGTCACCAATACCTGAGTTTGTCCACACAATATTATGTTCTGCTCTATCAAAAATATTGATAAGCAACATTTCTTATAAATACTCCACTGTTGTTTCAGAAATATTCTTCCAAACTGCTGATGTCCAATTTTAAAAGGTTTAAAGCTTTCTTGAACTTAACAAGATGTCATTAAATAGTTCTTAAAAAATAATTCATATTTGTTTCACAAGTGGCTCTTAAATGCATTGTTACCTGAAACATTAATAGATTGCGAATTTCACTCATGACCATAGGTATAACAACTGAATTCAGGACAAACAGGAATGACAATCATGCTTGTGTATCTGCAATTCTAAGATGTCATTGATTGGTAATATGTATTCTAATCATCCAAAACTGCAAACATTGTACAAATGTGTGTCTAAGAATCAATGAAACAAATATGCATCTGCTTCTCCACATTTCCATTTAGCATCATGTTCAAACTAATCATGTTCATAAAATACAAAACCTGATCTTCCACCAAAGTTCTCTATCTCAGTAAATTATTCTTTCATACACTCAGTTGTTCACATGGGAAACCTAGGTGCTATATTCAGCTTCTTTATCACATTCTACACTACTATATTCAGCCACTTAATGATATCTGAAATGTACTTTCTACTCTCCATTTCCACTTTTATCCAATTTCAGGATACTATAATTTTCCTCTATTTCAGCTTCTCTGAAAAAAGGGTCCCTTTCATCCAGTCTCTCTTTCCATCTAATTCAAAGTCCTTCTTAAAATTTCCATTCAATATATGACAAATATAAGGCAAAGAGAAGTTAAGTCATTTATTTAAGATTTTACTTCCATAAGAGATTGGCCTAAGAATTAACCTCAGATTTGTCTGACTGCTAAATCTATCCTCTTAAATATAAACCTATATTGGAAAGAGAAAATACATTTTAAAAAATAAAGTTAATGCATGAGAATGAATGCAAGGAAATCCTACAGAGTGGCTAGAAGAAAGTCAAAACTTTAAATGTAAAATTGTTCACAGGCATGGCAAAAAGATAAAAAAGAAAGATCCAACATAATTATATTTGCAGTAAAAAATAAACTGCTCTGGAGATATTTACCTTTCTATATCACAAAAATCTCAGAAAATTTTTATACATGGAGAAATGGAAAGTCATAGAGGGGACATTGTATAGTGTTATTTACAACTTACTTCTCAACATTCCTACAGAAGATAAATTGGTCAATTGTCTTAAATGATTTCTTGGAATAGTCTTCAGTGGAAAAGATGACAAAATAACAAAGCACAATTTTATAAAATAACCCTATGATAGACTAAAATTTACTGTTTAAGAACATGGATTTTAGATTATCTGAATTTATGTGAAAATAAAATTTAGAATATTTTGAGAATTAGTTGTTTGGCAGGAACTGTTGTGTACTCACCAAAACCCACATTTTCTTTTACTTTCTGGGCACAGAGTTTAACTACCCTCTGAAACTCCCTTCCGGTTAAGAAAAGTCATATGATTGAATTATAGGTAATGCAATAGAATGGAAGTAAATTGTTTGACTTCCATGCCTGGCTTATAAGAAGTTCCTAGGCATGCTCCTTCTTACTTTATCCACCTGTCATCACCTGGGATAAAAATGAGTTGCAGTGATCTTGCAAGCCACATGTTATAACTCTTACATAATCAAGATGAAAATGTCTGTTGTGTTTGAGAAATTGGCTTTATGCTAACTAATATAGCAAAGCTACAAAGTCTATAGGAACTCTGGTAACATACTGCCTCAGGCACTTGAATGCTAACCAGAAGACTAGCGGTTCAAACCCACCAGCCACTCCTCAGAAGGAAGGTTGGGCGATCTACTTCCGTAGTGATACTGCCTCAGAAACCCAAGGAGGGGTCACTGTGAGTTGGGGCTAACTCGATGGCACATGACAACAACAACAAAGTCTATGGAGGATAAAGATTTGTATGTTGACAGTCATCCAAGAGAGGGTTAAAAATTAAGGAACCCTGGAGGAGAATCTGAACGGAAGAAATGCAGTCAGAATGCTCCTTGGAAGTTAGAACTGCCAGAATTTGTCTCACCTGCTTTGGTCATGCGGTCAGAAGGTGCCATTCCCTGGAGAAGGCTGTCATGCTTGGTAAAGTAGAGGGTCAGCAAGAAAAAGGGGAGGACCGTGAACAAGATGGATTGACACAGTGGCTAAAATCATGGGATCAACTATAGCAAGGACTGTGAGGATGGTGCAGTGTTTCATTCTGTTATAAATAGGATTGCTGTGAGTTGGAGTTGACTCAATGGCATCTAAGAGCAACAATAGAGGAGAATAAATTTTCTTGCATTTATCACCTTAATGAAGTCATCTGAATGAATTCCTTGGCTTGTAGCTTCTTATTCCATCTTCAAAGTCAGCATAGCAACGTATTCAAATCTCTGACTCTTATTCTTCTGCCTTCTTTTTCTACTTCCAAGGGCCCTTGTGATTATACTGGGTCTCTCCAGATAATCCAGGCTATTGCCCCATTTTTTGTGTTGTGTGTATATTCTCTCGCTCTCTGGTTTGCCTGTACCTGCTCTTAATTCTGCATTTTAGTGAATACAGTTCTTAGTTTTACAATCTAACTTTCCATTATTTTCTCTTTTATGAATTTAGCTTTTTCTGTCCTATTCAAGAAATCTATGCCTACTCTAAAGTAATGTATATCCTATGTTTTGCTCTAAAACTTTATAGCTTTGCCTTTCATGTTTAGCTATGTAATCCAATTGAAGTTTATTTTTGTTTATGGTGTGATGTGAAGTAGAGCATTCAATTGACTCAGCTCCATTTCCCCAGAGTGCTGCAATGTCACACTTATCGTAAATCAGGTAAGAGTGTATGTGTGGGTCTGTTTCTGAACTCTCTGTTATGTTCCATTGGTCAGTCTGTTTATTCTTGGACAAATATCATGTTTGTTTTTTAATTACTACAAATGTTCTTTCTCTTTTTTATTAATAGATCTTAATATCTGACAATATTAGTCTTTCAACTTTGTTGAAATTGTCTTAGCCATTCTCACTCACTGCCATAGAGCTGATTCTGACTCATAGTGACCCCCATTGGGTTTTCTAGGTGGTAAATCTTTACAGAACTAGATTGTCCCACCTTCCTTCTGGGGAGCAGCAGGTGGGTTTGAACTGGCAACCATCTGGTTAGAAGTCAAATGCTTCAGGCACTGCACCACCAAAGCTCCTTACCCTTTCTGGGCCTTTGTATTTTCATAAAAATTTTAGAACCTATGTGTCCATTTCTGCCAAAAAAAAAAATCACCTTCTGGCATTTTAAGGAGCTCTGGTGGCATAGTGGTTAAAGCATTTGGCTGCTAACCAAAAAGTGGGTAATTTGAACTCACCAGCCATTCCATTGGAGAAAGATGAGTCAGTCTGCTTCTGTAAAGATTTACAGCCTTGGAAACCTACGGGCAGTTCTACCCTGCCCTATTGGAATCAACTCGATGGCATTGAGTTGGATTTTTTCTCTTTTTACCTAGCATTTTGACCTGGAATTTCATCAAATGCACTGATCAATGTAGGCAAAACTGACATTCCAAGAGAGGGTTATATATTGAATCTTCCAATTCATGAACATGATAGAGCACTAATTTGTTAAGTTCTTCTTTAATTTATCTCAACAATATTTGGTGATTTTCAGTGTAGAAGTCTTATATCTATTTTATTAGGTGTATTTTTAGTTATTTGATGTTCTGTGTGTTATTTTTAAGAAGCTCTGGTGGTGTAGTGGATAAGGAATTTGGCTGGTAACTAGACAGTCAGCAGTTAAAACCCACCAGCTATTTTTAATGAATTCCCTTGCATTCTTTTAAATTACATGTTTATTCGACACACACACACAAAATCAGTAATACAGATCTATACTCAGATTACAATTAATGACTTCAAACAGACTCAATATTCAAGAAGAAATTAAATGAAGATGCAATCGCATGTTAATGCATACAAATTTTTCATAAAGGAGGCTATAGCAGTTGTGGAATAGTTTTAGACAACTGCTGCATTCCAGAGAGTGCAGAAGCATGCAGAGAAGTGAGATTTGGAATTAGGCAAAAGTCTCTGGAGTTAAACCCTCCTTGTTAATAATTTTATATTCTGGGGAAATCAAAGAATTATCTCTTTAAAACAAAGATGATTTAGCTATGATTTCTTATATATGGGAATGTATTTATAGATAACTTGAGGATTAAGAAATTCAAAATTATCAAGGCCACCATTCAGAGTAGAACTTAGTTCTAAAGGAATTTTTACTTTATAATATTTTCAATAACACTATAAGCAAAGTCATTTTAATTCCATTTCCAGGAACATGGTAAACTGCTTAATTGCATATTTGGAGCAACCATGTGAGAAGAGAACCACCAAACTGATAAAAGTTAAAAATAAAGAATGTTTAGTTTCTAGTCTCCATAAGTAATGTGATAATATGAATACTTTATGATAAGCAACACTAGAGTAGACTTTTGAGCTATCAATACCTGCTGATACCTGATACCCTTTAAGGCTGGATATGATACACACACACACACACACACACATATGAATAAAAAGCTAAAGGAAACAGATTGGTGAACACCATACGAAAATAGGATATCCAGGAATGATGATGCAGCAGTATGCACATTAGGTGTGTGTGTGTGGAGGGGGGGCAAACAGCCCTGCAGAGAAAAATAGCAGCAGTATTTGTCAATCTTGTACTTGGGTCTTGGTGAAATTTGAAAAGGAAGAAAATATTCTCCCCAGAGAGCTTCTGACAACCAGCTAGCATTCACATGGGTTTAAGGATATAGTCCGACTAGTAATGTGGCCTCAAACAACCTAAATCAAAAGTTTAACTTGATCCTAGATTGATAGTCTCCTTGGACACTTATGAAAGGAAAATACAAACACAATTAGAGTAAGAGTTTAGAAATCTTCTATAGTTAAAATTCCAAAGAACAAAAATAATCACAATGATTAACACAAGATAGTGGTTATCTCTTGGATAAGAAGAAAGCCTTAAGTATGGAGTAATTTTCTGTTTCTTAAGTTGGTGGTAGGTACATAGATGTTCATTCTATTTTTACTTTATAAACTACACATATCTTTTATATATGCTCATGTTAACAATTTTTTTAAAAAACACTAAGAGGAAAAAATGGAAGGAAACAGTCACAAAGGGGAAAAAAAGGCAAACAAGCAAGGGAGCTTGCTGAGGGTAAAGGCTTTGTCTCATTTGTTCTCTCTTCCTAGGACTAGTACAATGTCTGATGCTTAAAAGGCAATCAATCACCATCTGTTGACAGAATGAGTGAATAAAAAAATTAATGGATTGAGAAAATGCAACATGTGTGGGAAGCAAGTTCAGTTCAACCAAAGTGTAAGCATTTAATTTTTGGATTCAAGGGTTCAGTGAAAGTCACCTGCCATATAGGTTGAGATAAGTACAGTGTGGGTACTGTAAGTATAGACATTGGTCCCAAACTGTCTGTCTGTCCTCTAGTTTAATCTTTCTATGCCTCATTCTTTTGTTTGGAAAACTGGGATAAGAATGACTCCTACCTTACAGTTTATGAAAGATAAATGAGTATTTTAACCAGCGGCTGGCAGTACAAACTCACCAGCCACTACTTGGGAGGAAAACTGGGCAATCTACTTCCACAGAGGTACTGGCCCAGAAACCCAAGGAGGGCTCACTATGAGTTGGGACCAACTCGACAGCAGTGAGTTTTGTTTTTTTGAAATATTTTAAAACATCTTAGAATTATCACAGGACTACAATAACTGAGATATATATATATATATATATATAAATATATATATAAATTCATATATATAAATATATGAATCTAGTACATACTTTATTTTTGGTTCTATTTCCCCAAAAAATTGAAAATTTCTGTCCACTCATATACTTGTACATGAATGTTTATGTCAGTATTCCTCATAAGTTCATAAAACTAAAAGTGATCAATAAGGGAATGGATAAGGAAACTATGCTATGTTCATACAATAGAATATTATTCAGTAATAAAAAAGCATTTACTATTAAGCCATACAAGTTCAGTGAAGAATCATAAATGCATGTTGTTTAATGAAAGAACTCAGTCTAAAGAGGGGACAGATTGTAGGATTCCAAATATATGGCTATTTGAAAAAAGGCAAAATTAAAGAGAAAGTAAAAAGATCAGTGGGCTCAAGGAAAGGGGAAAAGAGATGGAGAAATACACACAGGTCATT
Organism: Orycteropus afer afer; assembly: GCF_000298275.1. Classification (NCBI taxonomy): domain Eukaryota; kingdom Metazoa; phylum Chordata; class Mammalia; order Tubulidentata; family Orycteropodidae; genus Orycteropus; species Orycteropus afer. Next base: position 221,070 of record NW_006921809.1, read on the forward strand.
TTGAAGGTGGTTAAACTATTCTGCAAGACACTATAATGGTGGACACATGACATTATGCATTTGTCAAAGCTCATAGGACTGTACAACACAAAGAGTAAACCCTTATGAAAATTATAAACTTAAATTAACAATAAAACCAAAATTAGAAATTAGAAAAACAACTAAACTCACTGAAATCGAGTCAGTTCTGACTCACAGTGACCCCCATTGCATTTCCAGGGCTGCAAATCTTTGGAGAAGTAGACTGCCCCATCTTCCTTCCGCCAAGTGGTTGGTGGGTTTGAACTGCTGACCTGGTTAGCAGCCAAATGCCTTATGCAGTACACCACCAAAATTCCCAAAATTAACAAAAGTCTATCAATATTGATTCATTTTTTGTAATAAATTTACCTCATAAATTCAATAAGTAATATGAATGAGTTAATAATGGAAAAAACTGTCTGAGGGAGAAAGGAGTATATGGAACCTCTCCTTACTTTCTGCTCAATTCATCTGTGTATCTAAAACTGATCTAAAAAATAACTGTCATGTGAGGGCTAAGTCCCCATTAAATAATAATAAAAAAAATAGATAATAAAAGCTCAAAAACAGAACTTATTGTTATTCACTCCATTTCATAATCTCAGTCTTTGAAGATCATAGTTGAATAATGGACAATAGTAGATAATGAAAGAGCTTTGCCAAAGTTAGACAAAAATATTTCCATTCCAAAGGATCAAAGTTGGAAACAATCACATAATCAATAAAATAAAACTAATGGTAGAGGCTAAACACAAAACAAAACAAAAAAGATTTAAGGAAATTAAGAATATGTAAAATAAAGTCAATAAAATTATATCTTTTAAAAATGAACTGTACAAACAAATAAAGTAGATAAAAGAGTAATGGTAACTAAGAAAGAAAGAATTAAATGAGAAAGAATTAGATACTTAAATAATAAAGCAAATAAAGATTAAAAGTGGGTTGAAGGCTAGACAATTAGGAAGATAAATTATAAAATATATTTTTAAAAGCTGAGGAGCAATTTCAAAGAATTGTCAAGTGAAGGCCAGATGTCTTCAGCTTGTCCAATCATGTGTAAAAATGTCAGGTTAGTAGCCGAGTCCTATGATACACCTGAGCACACACATGAGTTTTCACTTATAGGAAGAAAAAAATATGTTTCCAAAACGGGAATGTGAAACTATGATTCTTAAACATTTTTATCTGGGTTCCTTGTCTCTACTTGCTTTTCTGTTTAGAGGGAGAACAAAGAGAGAGACAGAGACAGAGAAAAAGAAGAGTGATAACATTTATTAACTCATTTTTTCTAGTAATCAAAACTGTTAAATAAAAAAGGAAATTCCCATATATCACGTATCATATATCCTGTTGTGCAAAATAGAAGCATCATTCTTAATTTTATCTTTTAGCCTTGTTGAGCCTCATTTTTAGAGAATTCTCATTGTTACTGTTCTACCCAAATCAAAGTTATCATTAAGCAGAATTATTCTCAAGTGCAAAGAACCTTGTTGTGATGACCACCTGACTCAGTGACCTGAGCGGAAGAAGAGATATTATTGAAATCTCCCTTTTTGACTCCTATTTGTGTACTGTTTCTTCTTCTCCTTCTGCTGTTAAAAGGTAGAACACATGGAAACAATATATTATTAAGACAACAAAAGAAGGAGCAAAACCAATTTCCCCAAAACCTTTATGATTTTGTCTTTCATCTCCTACTGCCACCAAATATATTCCCTGCTTTCTACTGGTTTTCTCATTACTATTTAGCTCATCTTCCAAAGGAATCAAAGGAAGGGTGGATGGTCAAAGTACTGGAAAGTTTATAAGGAAAAAAAAAAAAAATTGAACCTAATAAAAGTAGACCAAGTAACAGTTTTATGTCCAATGGTTATCATGAACAAAAAATCAGCACTGAGACATGAAAGCATTTTTCAGTCTTCCTCTGCTCCAACAAAATAAGATATAAAATTAAATATGCAGAGACAAAAAAAAAAAATACTCTTAAGCTAAAGGTCTTGTGAATTCAGGCAAAGAGAAAACTAATATGAAGTTTTATTAAAGAATGATAACACTGGGCCATGTTATCTTTTCTATAATTCTAAATTTGTCAACTTTTCCCCATGTGTATAAAATCTTGAAAATGGTCCAGATAAAATCACATAAAAGCTTACTGAGCATAAGTCTGTGTCTTTTGATGTAAAACTAGTTTCTAAGTTTGTGTTATGGAAGGCAACAATACTTTTTAAGATAATAGTAATTTTCCATATGAAGAAATATTGATATATGCAATCATCAGTTGAATATAGAGATTAGGGCTCTTTCTAAACCTAGCTACTTTATCATCTATTGACAGAATAATTACAACTCTGCATCTTGATCGTAATCAGTCAGCTAACATTCATTCAGTATATTCATCGTAATATATGAGCATACCTTGGAGATATTGCAGGTTCAGTTCCAGACTAACACAGTAAAGTGAAAATCACAATAAAGCTAATCACACACTTGCCTTTGGCTTCACAGTGCACATAAAAGTTATGTTTACATCTCTGGTAGCATAGTGCCTAAGGCATTTGACTGCTAACTAGAAGGCAGGCGGTTCAAACCCATCATCCACTCCTCAGAAGGAAGGTTGGGCAATCTACTTCTGTAGTGATACTGCCTCGGAAACCCAAGGAGGGGTCGCTATGAGTCAGATCTGACTCAATAGCACATAATAAGGACAACAACATAGTCTATTAGGTGTGCAATAGTATTAAGAAAAAGTCTGAAATATTGTGAGAATTACCAAATGTGACACAGAGACAAGAAATGATCACATGTTGTTGGAAAAATAGTTTCAGCAGACTTGCTTTAGGGAAGGTTACTACAAATCTTCAATTTGTAAAAGATGTAATATCTGCAAAACATTATAAATGATGTACGCCTGCATCCACCAATGAGTGTAGCCAAAAGGAGCCTTGTCACACAGTGGTTAAAGATAACTGAAAGACCAATGGTTAGGACCCACCAGCCACTCTGCAGGAGAAAGGTGTGGCAGTCAGCTTCTGTAAGGATTTACAGCCTTGGAGATCTTATAGGGCAGTTCTACTCTGGCCTTACAGGCTTGTTATGAGTTGGAATCAATTTGATGGCAATGAATTAATTGTAATAGCTGCAGAAATTCAAGACCAGTTCCCTGCACCTGAAAGGAAAATAATCATGATAATAAAATAATACTAACTCTTAGAAAAAAATATATGATTTAATGGTGACTTACTTAATCTTTAAATAAGAATTTGAAAACTAGAGACCCACAGTTCCAAATTACAATATAGGTACATTTTTCCAGGTCAGTGTTGTGTCTTTTGATGTTGTTGTTGTTGAAGTTGTTGATGATGTTGTTAATAGGCCAACATTTTTAAATTGGGTAATTACACATAAAATAGATTTCATCTCTGAAAATTTCAGAATATCGAAAGCACTACATATTATTCAAGCACTACACTCTGCATGACAATAGTCACCTGGAGCAAATAACTAGCTCTTCTTATAGACAACACCATCATACTCACCATGCCTTATTGGACTCAACCTGCCCGCTTTGCTCATTTCCATAGCTGTCTAGCTCTGAAAACCTCTGAGCTTATAACCCTTATTTTAAATGCTGTAAGATAGTCCAAAGAAGACAAGAAACAATAAAGACCTGTATCTTTTATCTTTTCTGCACTCATCTAACTGTTAATTTCTGTTATTTCATGGGTTGCCACTAGTTTATGAAGAAATTACTAACTTAGATGACAAAAATGACATAAAGCCACAAAACCACAATCGGTTCGGAGGTAAATTTTCTTTTTGTCTACAGCCAACTAGAATTGAAAGTTACAAATTTGTTAAATGAATAAACTAGGAGTTATTCTGGAAAATTTCAGGCCAGTTTGATAAATACTGAGTGACAATAGTGTCTTGGTTTTTTGATTGAACTCCTATTTAAAATATCTTCAACCTCAATTCACTTAGTCAAGTCGATGATTTCCTATCTAGCCATTTCTAGCCAACCTACTATATATATATATATATATATATATATATATATATATATATATATATATATATATATATATATATATAAACTTACACAGAATAAACTCTCCCTATTTTAGAAGGAAGGTTGGGCAATCTACTTCTGTAATGAGTGATACCGCCTCAGAAACCCAAGGAGGGGTCGCTATGAGTTGGATCTGACTTGACGGCACTGAGTTTGGTTTATACCTAAAAGTAACAATTGCACTCTCTCAAATAGTAGTCAAAGTCTGAGACTTCTACTTTATAAACTGTCTGTACCACTACTGTCTAGAAAACTCTTCCTATGGTATCACCAGCTTGAAAACCCATACTCCCAAAGCATTTCCCACATGAGCTTTCTATTTCTGTTCTTTTCGAAATGAAAACATTTGCTAGTTTAATTTCTTTCCTATTTTAACGGACTTCAAGTCTCTTGGTGCCATAAAGGAGCCTAGATGACTCAGCTACTAGTCCAAAGGTTGGTGTTTCAAACTCACACAGGGGCTTCTCCAGAGACAGGCAGGGCTTCTGAAAGGTCAGGGCCTTGAAAGGTCCTGTAAGCAGTTACAGTCTGCACACATGAGATCACCAGGAGCTGGAATCTACTTGACAGCAGCAAACAACAGTAATAACGTTCTCTTCTCAAATGCATTTTGAGAAAGGCAAGAATTGTATGACTAACACAAAAGTGATAAATGCCCATATGTTTGGATCCTGGTGGTTTTGCTCCAAAGTAGATTTTGCCATTTAATCATAAAATAAATACTCCCTGAGCCCTGGTGGCACATTGGTTAAGCACTCAGCTGCTAACCAGAAGATCATTACTTGGAACTCACTAGCCATTCCGTGGAACAAAGATGGGGCAGTCTGCTTCCATCAAGATTTACAGCCTTGGAAACCCTATGACGCAGTTGTGCTCTGTCCTATAGGGTGGCTATGACTTGGAATTGACTTGGGAACAGTTAAGTTTGGTTTTGTTTTTTGGTTTGAGACTTAAAAGTGTTAAAAAATAATTGACAAGTCCAACACTGCCTTCATGGTTGCGAATATACTTCATATAAACTAAAAAGCAAAAATAACAATTAGGAAAACTTCAGAATCAACCACATTCAAGTTAGTCCTATATTGTTCACCTGCTGCAATACCTTCCTACACATACATGAGCACACACACCCACACATGCACACATATATAAGCTCACTCAGAATGAAAGGAAAATCCTGATACCAGATTTTCTGATGAAAACTCCAGGAATGTGTAAAATAGTTTTTTCTTTTCTTTTTTTCTCCCAAGGCATACGAGTAATAGATCATTAATTCTTACCCTCATCCCTTCGTTTTATTTGCAAAGTCCAGTGAAGCAAAGAAACTGAGCATAGCAGCATAGCATTTCTGAACAGACTTCATTTAGAAGTTTTCTGGGTCATATATCCCCCCTTAGGTTATATCTGCATTCTGATATTAATCATCTGGAATATATGGAAAAAGCAACAGAAAATACCTTTTCCTTTTTTTTAATGAAAAGTATCAAAAAGTAGGTCACTCATTAAAACCTCTTCAAACAAGAAATTATTTAACTGGGGAAAAGGGAACTGTGTGAGAAATACACATTTAAATATTCCAATAAGCTATCTACATTTTCATTTTAGTCTATTGACTCATATAGCCATCATCTTTCCTTTGTCCTTCTCTTGTTATTATTATTATTATTATTATTATTTTTCAGTTTAAACCCTGAATCCAGTGGCATCATTAGAGGGATGTAGTTGGTATGGACCATACCAGATGACACTGTCAGAGCAGTGATACAAAAATGACTGTCTGTAAAATTTTTATGCTGTCTTTCAATAGAAATTTGATATTTTTAATAAAATTATCTCTGCAGTTAGTTATTACAACAAATACATTTTTCATAAGCCCAGCTTACATGTATCAATACATCTACAAAGCTAAAACTCTGTAAATTTACTTTTTGAGCCTTCTAATGTGTTCTGGTCAGAGCTGTCATTATTACCTAAACACAGTGATGCTTCAAATCATGTGGTTTCATCAGGAAAGGGAATAAGCATGCAATGTTTTTTATTGTTTTTCTTCTTTGCTGCCAGTGTTTTCATATTCATTGATTTGGTCAAATTTTCTGGTATTTTAGGTACAATAGTATGGTAATTAGTTATTTGTGAAGTTATATCATTAATTTTTTTGAGAATGAGGTAGTAATTAAAAGAAAGGAAAGAGAAATATTAAAAATAAAAAAAGCCTATCACTAAGTTACTAATAATGTTGTAACTAATGATGTTTTAATGCAATGTAGGAAGATTTTACAAAATAATGTCAGTATTCATATAATCTAAGATATATTTCATTTAAATAATTCACAACTATATTTTTCACATAGTATTCTATGATGAAAATTGATAGTAAAATTTGCTAAGGATTCTGTATGGTCTGGTATAGGAAGAGGTCCATGTGAGAGAAGGTGATACTATTAGTTACTGTACTGGGTGACATCAATTCTAATGACACCACTAGTTGAAGCTCCTTCTCTCCATTATATATGTAAACTAGCAATGTATTAAGCATATAATAATGTTGCTGATCTTAGCCAACATAAAAAAACCCTATGATAGCAAAATGACTTTTTATAGTTAGTGGAAATAATAGTGTTTGGATTCTACTACTGCTTCCATTCAATGTGGTGTTTAAAGGGAATACTGTAGGCTGACTTTCTCTAAATATTTTGCTGAACATGACAAACAAGACAAACAAACAAACAGAAGACAAATTAACAATAGCAGTTAAATTACTTTACAACAAATATTTTTGTTTTGATATTTTTCACCCTTGATTTTTTTGTTTGTTTGTTTGTTTTTGTTTGTTTGTTTGTTTGTCTTTCTGTTTTGCAAGGGCCATAGAGTCAGAA
>NW_006921809.1:229616-230713 GCF_000298275.1 Orycteropus afer afer
ATGTTTATCTGTGTTTTATTGACTTTCAACTCAGAGGATCATAACAAATATGGATAATATTGCAAAGAATGGAAATTCCAGAATACTTAATTTTGCTCATGTGGAATCTATACATAAGCCAAGAGGCAATCTAATGAACAGAAAAAGGGTATACTTCATGGCTTAAAATCAGGAAAGGTGTGCATCAGAATGTACTTTTTCACCATACCTATTCAATTTGTATGCTGAGAAAATAATCTGAGAAACTGGACTACATGAAGAAGAATATAGCATCAAGATTGGAGAAAGATGCATTAACAACCTGAAATATGCAGACGAAACAATGTTGCTTGCTGAAAGTGAAGAAGACTTAAAATACTTACTGATGAAGACCAGTATAAACTGATGAAGGTTAAAGACTACAACCTTCAATATGGATTACACCTCAGCATAAGGAGAACAAAACTGCTCACAAGTGGACCAGTAAATAAATGGGAAGAAGATTTTATCATAGTACTGTTTTGAAGACTAAGGTGCACCCGACCCAAGCCATTGTCTTTTCCATAGCCTATTTTTCATCTAAAAGGTGGACAATAAATAAGAAAGACCACAGAAAATTGATTCACTTGAATTGCGGTATTAAAGAATATTGAAAATATCATGGACTGCCAGAAGAACAAACAAATCTGTCTTGGAAAAAGTACAGCCAGAATGCTCCTTAAAAGAATGACCAGATTTCCTCTCCCATACTTTCGTCATGTTATCAGAAGAGACCAGTCCTTGGAGAAGGATAGCATGTTTGGTAAAATAGAGAATCAACAGAAAAGGGAACAACCCTCAACGAAATAGATTGGCACAGTGGCTGCCACAATGAGTTCAAGGATAGCAATGATTGTGAGGATAGCACAGGACTGAACAGTGTTTTGTTCTCTTGTACATAGGGTTGTCATGAGTTGGAATTGAATTGACAGCATCTAACAACAAGAAATGCATTAATATAATCAATATTTAGTTTTACTGTGGTAACATCTAGAAATATAAATAAGCATCACTAAAGATGACAAAGGAGCTCTGGTAGCATAGTGCCTAAGGCACTTGACTGTTAACCAGAAGGCTGG
>NW_006921809.1:231851-233496 GCF_000298275.1 Orycteropus afer afer
TGAGATACATAATTACTCAAAAACATTTTTATTGAGAAAAAAGAAACACATATTCACATTGTAAGTGGCATAGAAATTGGTCATAAATGTAGTTTCATTTCATTATTTCAAACCTATTCTGACCTGGAGATTTCTTTAGAATAATGTGACTGAATAAGAAAAATAGTTCTTCTTTAATGTCTTTGCTTTTCTAACTTCCAATTATTTTTTTTTCTATTCAGCATAACAGTTTAACACATTTTACTATTAACTTTAGCTTAAATTATGAAATATGGAAATGTTCAGAATTGAATTTTGAATAAAAGGAAAAAGATAATAGACATGGGGAAAGCATATTTAACAAAAGGAGGCAAAGATTTTGACTCAAATCTTCAAGTTTATAAATTGCTATATCCGGAATTGGCCTTGTAGAGCAGTGTGTTTTATTGTTGTTGCTGTTGTTGTTGTTAAATTATGGAAGAGATAGACAAAAGTTAAGCCTATAACAAAAGAAAAGAAGACTATGATAAGTTAGTGAAAAGGAAGATGGTTACAATTGTGTTTAGTGGAAAATTGCAAAATTGTCTTCTTCATTCCTCCCATGTACCATTAACTCCATAAATCTGGTTAGGTAACTATTACCTGTATGTAAATATGACATTTCAATGATCCCAAGATGCACAAGGTATTTTTTCTTTTTCTTTTTTTTTTAATTTTTTTGCCTTTGTTTTTGTTTTTAATTTCCTCATACTTTAACATTCAATAAATTAGATTCATCCTATCATCCTAAAATTGATGACATCTTACAATCTATTTTCAAGGAGACAGTTGTAAATTACTTGTCCATATGTCACCTAGTGGTTATTCCTAAAGCCATGGCTGAATAACTACAACTTTTCAACACTACAACTTTCCAGCCACTTGAGAACAGCTGAGGAGGGAATATTCATGTATACGATCCAGACTATTATATGAAAACTTTCCACTGAAACATTCTAATAAGATCAGGAAAGAAACAGCATCAAAACTGGCACAATAAGTGTTATCATCTTGGTAAAACAGTCCATGAGACATGAGTGCAACACTTTTTGAAATAAATGCTGTACAACCAGCACTCTTCAAAGTACAGACTGTGTTAATATGTCAAAAATAGATTTGAATGACTTTGATACAGAAAAGGAGTGTGACAAGGAAATTTTAGGAGTTCCTTATCCAATTTATTTCTCTTAAGTTTTCCTTTGGGGTGTGAAAAGAGTACCAGATGATTAAACAACAAAACTAAAATCTCTGGAGCATTTTCATTAAAACAATAAAATTAGTAAGTAATAAAAATAATAGGCTGATTTAAGTAGCATCATTTTTTCTTATTTCTTAGTGCTCCATTCAATAAAAGTATGTTGTTGTGGTTATGTGCCATCGAGTCGGATTCGACTCATAGTGACTCCTCCTTGGGTTTCCGAGGCAGTATCACTATGGAAGTAGATTGCCCCATCTTCCTTCTGAGGAGCAGCTGGTGGGTTTGAACCTCTAGCCTTCTGGTTAGCAGTCAAGTGCCTTAGGCACTATGCTACCAGAGCTCCCATTCTTTCTTTAGGGAAAGCTAATAACCTTGCAACTTCACTTTTATAAGGTTCTTGGAAAATAAATATTCAGGTGGTTTGAATAA
>NW_006921809.1:234612-242961 GCF_000298275.1 Orycteropus afer afer
AGTTCATCCATATTATGTGGTGTTTTGCAGACTCTACATTATTCTTTAGTGCTGCATAGCATCCCAGTATGTGTATGTACCATAGTTTGGTCATCCACTCTTCTGCTGATGGGCATGTAGGTTGTTTCCATCTTTTTGCTATTGTAAATAGTGCTGTGATGAACATGAGTGTGCATCCTGGCTCTCACCTCTCTAGGATATATACTTAGTAATGAGATTTCTGGGTCAAATGGTATCTCCATTTCCAACTTTCTAAGGCAATTGGATTGTTAATTCTTTTGGTGTTGAGGCGTTGGAGTTTTCCATCAATCTTAGAGATAAGTCCCCTGCCAGATATGTAATTATCAGGAAATATGAATTTGTCATTTTTGTCATGTGCTTTTTCATTGTGTCGATTTCTTTTTTCCATATAATTTTCTATGCTGAGCTGTTTTGTTTATGAATTATGTTATCACTTCCTTCATTGCTATTCTTTTAGCATTTGCTTAATATTTATGCTGGTCCTCTTTTTTATTTTGATGTGAAGGTTTATCATTTTTCTTTGAGGTTACTCTGTGATTTACAGTTCTCTTCCCAAGTTTAGAACAGTCCGTTCTACCTTGTAGTTGTCTTGACTTCCCTACCATCTAGAAGTTCTGTAATGACACAGATTTTTTTTGCCTCTTTTTGGTTTGTAGTTGTCCTCATTTGTCGGTTGGTGTCCATGATTCCCTGTTTACAATCTGTAGGCTTATTTACTTTGGATACTTCCATGGGTTGGTTTCTGGGTTATATCATCATGTGTGTTAATGGTCAGTTTTTGGCTGTTGTTGCTTCTTTGTTCAAAGAGCACCCTTTAGCATCTCTTGTAAGGTTGGTCTGGTTTTAACAAATTCCCTTAATTTCTGCTTATCTGGAAGTGTCCTAACTTCACCATCATATTTGAGGGACAATTTTTCTGGGTACATAATTCTTGGTTGGAAATTTTTCTCTTTCAGTGTTTTATGTATACCATCCCACTATCTTCTCACCTGCATGGTTTCTGTTGAGAAATCCGAGCTTAGTCTTATTGGTTGCCCCTTGTAGGTAACTTTTCATTTTTCCCATGCTGTTCTCATGATTCTTTCTTTGTCTTTGGTTGTGGTGAGTTAGATGATGATATGTCTTGGTGTTTTGCTTTTGGGGTCTACCCTGTTTTGGGTTCGTTGGACTTCCTGAATGGATATATTCTCATCTTTCATCATATCAGGGAAGTTTTCCTCCAACAAATCTTGGACAATTTTCTCAGTGGTTTTATTTTTCTCTTCCTGTTCTGGAATTCAAATGACACGTAGGTTATTCCTTTTGATGGTATCCCACATGAACTTTGGACTTTCTTCATTTTGTTTTGATCTTTTTTTCTGTGATCCCTTTCCAAAGAAGTATTCAATTATTTGTCTTCAATCTCATAAATTCTGTCTTCCATTGCATCAGTTCTGCTCCTTTGCCCTTTCAATGTGCTATCTATTTCTGACAATTTAGTATTAATCTTCTGGATTTCTATCTGTATATTTAGAATCATTTCTAATTTTTCATTTGTTTTGTCACTTTGTTCTTGTATTTTCTTCCAAAATTCTTCTGGGGTTTTGTCTGTATTTTCCTTGGTCTGTCTCTCAATCCTTTGAAGATACCTAAGTATAATTCTTTTGAATTTCTCATCAGAGAGTTCCAATGCTGCATCTTCCTCAGGGATGTGTTTTGGGTCTGTATTCTGGTCCCTTGTTTCTCCTGCTTTATCTTGCTTCTTTGTGTGAACTGTGATGCTCTGTTGTCTCCGAGGCATTATGGCATTTTTGTGTTTATATTTAATTGGTGATTATATGTTAGAGTGACTTGCCCACAATTTTCATTTTCTTTGTTTTGTTTGTATGTTATGTATACAGGCAGGGTACTGTGTTATGCTCCTCTATTCACTAGTTGACAGTACTTATGCACTCACCACCTGTCTCCTTTCCTATTGTCAGCCTCTCATATGTCCTTGCCGACCCTGGCAAACAGAGCCTGTTCTTAGGTCCCTGGAATCCAAATGAGAATACTATCACTTTAAAATCCAATGGTTGCCACTTGTAAAGATTCAAAAGGGCTGCACCCTTGATCACTTTAAATATCCAAAATGGCTGCCACGTGTAAACAAACAAAATGGCTGCACCCTCTGGACAGCAGAAAGTCCACAGCTCAGGTTGTCTCCTCCTTGCTGTTTCCCTTCCTAGTCATAGGCCACCAGAGCAGTTGTTCCTGCAGCCCTTGGTGACTGGCAGTAATTTTTCGGTCAATTCTCATGTCCCAACACCACTTGGAAATATTCAGGCTGTTGGTCTCATCAGAGTAGCTGACAGTCCGGAGCTCCAACCATCTCTATACTCACTGTTTTCATTCAGGTTTTTCCACTAGTTGGTGCTTAATGCACTTCTGTATAGTTCCTTTCAAAACTCAGTGCTCCAGGATTATCTTCTGTATCTCTGTCAATTGGTTTTTCTTTTCTTTATTGAAGAGGATCTGTGTCACTTATCTGCCTATTCCTCCATCTTACCAGAAGTCCCCACCACCAGAGCTCTCTAATTTACTGTAAACAAAACACGAACTGACTGCCATCGAGTCTAACCAGACTCATAGCTACCCCTTCTTGGGTTTCCCAGACAGTATCACTACGGAAGTGGATTGCCCAACCCTCCTTCTGAGAAGTAGATGGTGGGTTTGAACCACCAGGCTTCTGGTTAGCAAATGCCTTAGGCACTATGCTACCAGAGCTCCCTTAATTTTCCAAAACAAAAATTTTAGAAAATATTTTCCTTGTAGTTTCATTATTATTTAAAAAATAAACCTAAGAAGTAAAAATTAAAACAGGTGATAAATTTATATTCAAGTACAACTTGAAATGAAAAGAGGCCAACCAAACTAAAGAAAATCTTGTCCGGAAACAATGTGATAATAGAATTAAAATCTGCCTGTTTACAAATCTGGTATGAAAGATATCAATGTAGCTTTAAATAAATGGAGAAATAATTCATGTTCATGATTGCTGTTGTTACGAGCCATCGAGTTGGACCCCACTCATAGTGACCTCTCCTTGGGTTTCCGAGGCAGTATCACTATGGAAGTAGATTGCCCAACCTTTCTTCCAGGGAGTGGCTGGTGGGTTTGAATCACTTGCCTTCTGGTTTGCAGTCAAGTGCCTTAGGCACTATGCTACCAGAGCTTCTATGTTCATGAATAGGAAGATATTATTAAAGTATCAATTCTTCTCAGTTTGAACTCTATATTTATTACAAGCCTAATTATGATCCAAGCAAGTTGTTTTGTGGATATCAATAAATATATTCTAAAATTTATATAAAATACCCAGAATAACCAACCTAATACTGAGGAAGAATAGAGTTAGAGGAATCATACTACCTGATTTCAAGATTTACTTACAAAAAGCTACAGTGATTAAGACAGGCAAAGGAATAGATAGATAAATAGTTCCATGGATCAAAATAGAGAACCAAGAAATGAACCTACATGAATATAGTCAACTGATCTTTGGCAAAGAGCACAGGAAACTGAACAGATAAAATATAACCTATTCAATAAATGTTGATAGAACAACTGGACATCCACATAAAAAAGGCAAAAAAAAAAAAAAAAGAGTTTAGATATAGAGCTTATATCTTTCACAAAAATTAATTTAAAAAGGGCTATAGATTTAAATGTAAGACATAAAACTATACAGCTTCTAGAAGATAACATAGAAGAGAATCTAAATGACCTTGATTTGATGATGACTTTTGACTTTTATATACAACACCAAAAATATGAACCATATGAGAAAAATGTGCTTTGTTGGACTTTATTACAATTCAAAACTTTCGCTCTGTAAAAGATACTTTTAAGAGAATGAGAAGATAAATTATAGACAGGGACAAGTCAATAAGAAAACAAATAACTCAATTTAAAATTGGGCAAAGTATCTGAATGGACATCTCACCAAAGAAGATATAAACCCAAACTCACTGCCATCTAGTCAATTCTACTCATGGAGACCCCCACTGGGTTCCCAAGGCTATATAAATCTTCATGGAAGTAGATTGCATAATTTTCCTCCTGCTGAGCTGTTGGTGGGTTTGAAGCACTCTTCTGGTTAGTAGTCAAATGCCTTATGCACTGCCCACCAGAGCATCTTAAAGAAAATATACAGATGACAAATAAGTATATGAAAAGATGATCAACAACATATGTCATTAACTAAAATAAACTCACTGCTGTCAAGTTGATTCCAACTCACAGCGACCCCTCCTTGGGTTTCTGAGACAGTGTCTCTATGGAGGTAGATTTCCCAGTCTTCTTTTCGAGGAGTGGCTGGTGGATTTGAGCTACCAGCCTTCTGGTTAGCAGTCAAATGCCTTAGGCACTACGCCATCAGAGCTCCTTGTCATTAGGGAATTTGAAAATAAAACAAGATACTACTATGTACCTATTAACAACAACAACATTGCCACAGAGTCAATTCTGACTCATAGCAATCCTACAGGACTGGGTGGAACTATTGCACACGATTTTCAAGACTTTTATCTTTATGAAAGCAGACTGACACATCTTTCTTCCACAGAGCAGCTGATGGGTTCAAACCACTGACATTTTAGCTGCTGCCCAGAATTAAACCATTGTGCCACCAGAGCTCCTTATATACTTATACCTGTCTTATACACTTATTCCTGCCTTATACACCTATCCCTCATGCACCTAGTCCTTCTGCAGTCACTGAGGCAACACCTATTAGAAAGGTTAAATCCCAAAACACTGACAACACTAACTGCTGGTAAGGATGTGTAGCAACAAGTACTCTCATGCATTGCTGATAGGAATGCAAAATGATATAGCCATTTTGGAAGATAGTCTGGCAATTTGTTACAAAGCTAAACATAGGCTTTGCATATGATCTAGCGATCACACTCTCAAGTGTTTATTCAGGGGCTCAGGGGGAGGGGTAAAAAGATGAATGGGTGGAGCATAGGGCATTTTTAGGGCAGCAAAATTATTCTGTAGTTGCTGTAATGGTTTACATATGACATTATGTATTTGTTACAGCGCCAAGAGTAAACCCTAAGGTAAACTACTATGGACTTTAGTTAATGATACTGTATCGATATTGGCTCATCAATAGTACAAATGAGCCACAGGAGAAACAGGGGCAATAGAGTATATGGGAACTCTCTGTACTTTCTGCACAATTTTTATGTAAAACTGAAACTGCTCTAAAAAATTATATTCTGTTATGAAAAAGAAAAAACATAGGTATAAGCACTAAAGTAAATCTAATCAGTACTATAAAAGACAAGTGGGAGAAATTACTCCAGTATTCAAAATAGTAGAGTTTTTCTTTCCATGATACATTTATGGCAACAGTTGATCTCAAATTTGATGTTACCTGTGTTGTAACTAGAAAGAAATTTAACTGATAGCTTCTTCCTGATGGATAACAGTTCAGAGAAGGAATATTCAGGGAAGTCTAGAGAGACAAAAACTATACATGAAGTACAACTAATGCATATGAAATCCTTGATTCCAGTGGAATCATGACTGAGAAACAGATACACAGTTTCTGGGTCTGTGGAACAGAATCTCAGTCCCTGAGAAAAGACATAAAATAAGGCGGCTGCACATCAAGACTTTGTAGTTACTGAGTGAATGATTTATTCTTTGCTGCTCCTGCAGTTATGCCTGAATTATTTTGTCATTGATATACTATTTCTGAAAGTAACAAACAACTCAACCAATTCCTTTAATTTAGTAAGACGTCAAAAGATTATTACTAAAGATCATCTCAATAATGGTAAATTTGAGGTCTGGATGGATGCTAGGGAGTAATGTATCAGTTCAATATTGAGTTTAATAATAATAATAATAACAACAACAGAGTTAGAGAAATGCAAATCAAAACAACAAGGAGCTATCATCTCACCCCAACAATAATAGCAAAGTTCAACAAGACAGAAAATAACAAATGCTGGTGAGGCTGTAGAGAGATTGGAACTTTCATACACTGCTAGTGGGAGTGCAAAATGGTACAACCATTGTGGAAAATGGTATGGTGTTTCCTTAAAAAACTGAAAATACAAATATCATTTGATCCAGCAATTCCATTGCTAGGAATATATCCTAAAGAGGTGAGATACAGAACACAAATAGACATATGCACATCCATGTTTATTGCAGCACAATTCACTCTAGCAAAGAGATGGAAACAACCTAAATGCCTGTCAAGAGATGATTGCATAACCAAACTATGGTACATTACAACAATGGAATACTATGCAACATTAAAGAATAATGAAGAATACACGAACCATCTCGCAACATGGATGAATTTAGATGACATTATGCTGAGTGAAATAAGTCAGTCAATCACAGAAGGACAAATATTGCATAAGCCCACTATTGTTAAAGGTCAAGGAAAGTTTATTCAGGGAAGGAAACTCACTTTGTTGGTTACCAGGGACAGGAGGGAAGGGGAGGGAAAATCTCAGACTATTTGGGGCTCACATGTTGATTTGGGTGAGGAGAGGAACAGTATGGAAAAAGTCTGTGACCATCATGGTGACATCAGAGAAAGGAATGACACCGATATACACAAAAGATACAGACAACAGAGGCAAATACTATTACATGCACACCAGTGCAGTATCATTAGCTCCAAATACCAGGCTACAGATAAATACATAGACAGGTGAGAAGGGCAGGTGGGGGTAGGTGAGCAGGAATATACCCTAGACCAAGGATAGATTTGGTTGAAGATAATTTTGCATATGCACTTGTGCTATAAAATTAGCCACGTACATTACAAGAGCAAGAGAAGACAGGGTTAGAGTAACTTCTCAAAGAAAACCTGTGGTATTTAAAGTTTAGTGTCAACTTGGCTGGGCCTGGTTGAGTAGCTGGGCAGCTGACAGTAGTTATTCCTCATGATGAGACTGCAAATCAACTCCATGGTGGGATCTACCACAAGCTGCTGAGCAGCTGCTTTAGGGATGTGGTTAGCTTCCAGTATATAAGAAGCACCTTTGGGAATGGTCTCTAGTTTATGGCACACTTGAACCCTGCATGTAGCTGGGTCATTGTTCAGCAGCCTGCCATGATCTGCCAGTCTTGAGACTTTCAATGGACTTGAATCAATGGCCTGCCATGTTATTTAGACTATACTTTTTTACTTGTCAACCCTGAGTTTGTCAGCCTTAGCAGCCAGCAGCTGTCTGAGTGAAGAAAAGCCTCCAGCTTCTGTGGGCCAGGAGCAGGAGGCAAAGCAGAAGCCCAAGTTTGAGGGGCTTTCACCCAGCCCCCAGAGCCTGGCACTTTGAACTCAGACTTAAAGCCTCCAACCTGTAAGAGAATAAATTCCTGTTTGTTAATGGCATCCCATTTGTGGTATTTTCTGTTACAGCAGCACAGATGTAACCAATACACAACCAAACATCTTTTGAGAAAGAATCACCAGGCCTGGGGGCTCGGGATCATAATCTCAGGGGACATTATGATCAATTGACACACATAGTTCATAACAATTTTGTTCTATAACCTACTTTGGTGAGTAGTGACTGGGGTCTTAAAAGCTTTAGAGCAGCCATCTAAGATGAGACTATTGGTCTCCTTTCATCTGAGCAAAGAAGAGTAAGGAAAAGCAAAGGCATCTGGAAACAATTAGTTCAAAGATAAGATGGCCCACGAGGACCTCTGCCTCCATAACTGAAGACCAAAAGAACTAGATGGTGCCTGGCTACCAATGCCAACTGCTCAGAAAGGGGTCAAATCTGGATATCCTGGATGGAGTGGGAGGAAAAGTGTAGAACAAAATTCAAAAACACAAAAATGTCCAGAATTATTGGTCAGAAAAAGACTGGTGAAACCCCCAGGACTATGGCCTCGGGTTACAATTCGGACCTAGAAATGGACTCACTACCATGGATTGGATCTCAGCCCAATAGTAGAAAGACCTCCATATAGAATACCTACCCCAGTTTGATGCACCCACCTACTCTAGGGAGATGCACCCCTTGGATCAAGGAGCCATGAGACACCAGATGGGTAGCACTCACATAAAGGGAAGGCTGGACAGACAGGAATGTGTATATAAGAAGAGCACGGGGTGGGGGGGGTGGTCTCAAGCAGGAAAGAGAGGAGAGATTTTTTTACAGTTGGAGGTGGTAATCAGGCCTTGAAACCAGATGTGCATGAAGTGTTGAACGTAAAACAAGTTTGTTATGTAAATTTGCACCCACAGCACATTTAAAAAAAAAAAAGAAGAATTCAAATTTGTTAGAAACCTTGTGATGTTGTATTTAAGGTAATTCTTAAATT
>NW_006921809.1:243536-244439 GCF_000298275.1 Orycteropus afer afer
AAAAAATGAAATTTTTGAGCCTATTTCTATATTTTTTAAATGAGGATCATGATTTCTTATTTACTGTGTTAGCATGATATGAGATGAGAGGATCCAGACCATCATCAGAAGCTGTCTAGGACTGTCTAGAAATATAAATTTCAGGAAGCCACAGTATAAAGACAGAAAATGGGAAGCTGCTAATATTGACATAGTGGAGTAGTAAATAAAGAAGCAGTGGGGAGGAAAACTGCACATTTTATTATTGCTTGGAATAGAAAATGAATCAATACTATCCAAAGACTTAAGGACTAAATGCATTATTTGAAATTATACTTACAAAGAACAATAATACAAAGCTTTTTAAGTATCAGAAAAATGTGAAAATCTATATAACAAATTATAAGCAGCAATACCATACAAACAACAACAACAACAAAAAAAAAAAAACCTACAGGAGATGCAATGAAATCTAGATAGGAACCACAAAGAGTAAAAGATTTTATTAACTTTTCAGTCCACAGTGGATCTATTGTTGTCATCATGTGCCATCAAGTCCTAGTGGACAATAAATAAGTGATGAATACAGAACCTTGAGTAAAATATTAGCAAGTTTCGTGATAAAGAAAGAGATATGGATATACATACAGATATTCATAGATGTATATATACATATATACACATGCATTTTACAAATATATGTATAGTATGTAGGTACTACACACACATACACACACATATATATAATACTTTGTTTTCCTAAGTATCTATATAGATGTGTGTGTATACTTTTAACATGTCTTTGGAAAATTAATCACAAATTAAAAACTTTCTCTAACACAATAAAGCTACAAATTAATAAGAAAGTCACAAAAATGAAATGTGCCAGAGGTTTTTGTACCTGGAGATGGAGTGTATATAAGT
>NW_006921809.1:245004-246849 GCF_000298275.1 Orycteropus afer afer
AATATTTCTGAGGATATCCTTGTGATGCTACAGGTAAATATATTTTTGGTATATATTTTAAATTAGTCTAACAAAGGCCTGGTCATATTCTTCAACAGACACCAAGTTAAATAGCGTTACATAAAAAATAATGGCACAAACATTCTTCTACTGCTAAAGCATAGTTAGTGGATGAAAGAGTTTGGACTTTATTCACATTTGCTGTTTCCTCACTGTCCTTTGCATGTCAGTCTCTGATTTAGGCTTTACATGGTTTCTTTTTTCTCACTGTACAACTCATTATAACACCGTATCTTAGAGCAATGAGTTTGTTTGTTTGTTTGTTTGTTTGTTTTTTTGGTATCTTAGAGAAGAAACATTTCTGTCTCTCTCTATCTCTGTCTCTATCTCTCCTCTATCTCTCTCTCTTGATATATATATATATTCCACTTCAAGGAATTGTTTTCTTGTGAGAAATTATTATTTTTTTTTAAATGTAACCATTTCTTTTTGACTGCTTATAACAATGTTCTGTATAGTTTAGTTTGCCTCGTAAGAGATTCCCAGCTCAATGGAGTGTTACTTTAACTTAGGCAGATCACACTTCTATCACACACACATACCTTGATATGGAATTGGACATATTAATCAAATATCATTATGTCTACTCAATATAACATGAAAAGATCCTTATAGGCTTCCTTATCCCCTGATAATAAAGTCAGAATAACCAGATTCTGATTATTCCAGGTAAGGGTTTTTCTTACCTCCTGATAATAACATTAGAATGAAATTTCTAAAGCCTCTATATAAAAATACTCTTTTTCCATCTTCATAAAACAAAACACAATGCAGCAGTTATATGTAATTGCTGATGTGATTTCTGTCTGCAACAAAGAAAATGAGTTGGTGAGCTTAGTTGTTTCAGCAATCAATGTAAAATTCTGTTGATCTCCCACAACAAAAATTGACTTTCACCAATTTTGTTTTATTTGGCTCATACTTCTTTTTTGATTCTTGTTCATAATAAATGCTACAACTGTAAATGAAAAGATACCTTACAAGAAAATTTAATGATTAGGAAACAAATGCTACAACAAATTACTATATTTTATTTTTAGATAGATCTTTCATTTCTCACATGTTACAACTAAAAACATTTCTTTTTAATCTTTGCTCTTAAAAATTCTTCAATGATTTCATCACAATTAAGCTGCCCAACGGTATCTACTTCCATAAATAAAAAGGATAATGAATCAAGTCTTTCTTGAATCATTGTTGCATGGTGAGGGTTTTTGACTCTTTTTAAGTGTGAAAATGAGCATTCATGTGGAGTTTGCAATCATTAAAGTTAGAAATATTCCCAGAAACCCAAGGAGGGATCACTATGAGTTGGTTACGACTCAATGGCTTATAAAGTTAGGAATATGTGTAAAGCAATTTGAACATTGGGAAATGCACATTATATTTTATTTTCTATTATGGAAGCATGCAGGCCTACATGAATAAAATTTGTCTTTCCTGAATCTATAAACTAGTTCTCATGTAGGAATGAAATTGGCATACTTCTTTGCAAAGATTTGTAATTAAGTCCTTAAGAGATAATCTTGCATTAATTTCTTGGGTACCTTCATTGCATTCTTCATAAAGTGGATCCACATTGTTGAAGAAAGAAAATCTATTTTAATGCACTTTTTAAACTTTCACCCTTTTTTTCATGCAAAATTCAAGTGTGTCAATGATGGTGTAGTATACGGTTACATGAAATTGATCTCTGGAACCCAATACTTCTGGACTGTGTTTGTCATTTACTTTTCACTTTCTAATTATTCTATGATGGTGAACTTCTTGATAATAAGTATTTGG
>NW_006921809.1:248099-248852 GCF_000298275.1 Orycteropus afer afer
AAACTCCCTGCTGTCAAGTCGGTTCCAACTCATAGTGATCCCTCCCTGGCTTTCTGAGGTGGTAACTCTACACAAGTATATTACCCAGTCTTCCTTCTGAGGACTGGCTGGTGGGTTTGAATCACCAGCCTTCTGGTTAGCAATCAAATGCCTTAGGCACTATGCCCCCAGAGCTCCCATCTGGGACTGGATTTCCCATTTATTGTTTACAAGGACATACTCATGAGCATACTCTTGTGTTTGTGTCATGTCAAACAGTATTGCTGGCCCTTCTGGCTGGAGTTGCTGGATCAGCAGATATGGATGTACAGGTGGTCCTCTCAAAATGAACCAGAAAACTGTTATCTATTCATATAATCTGTACTTTCCCACTAACAGCTGATATTGGAACCAGACCCTTATTGACCGAATGTAGCAGGAGTTAGACTCAACAGCCCACCCTACCTTTTGTTTATTAGAAAAAAATAGTATACTTCCAAGAGACACACTGAGATAAGGAGTTTCAATTATACTAGGAGGGGACCACATGAGAGAGAGAAATCAAAGAATGTAAGGGCCTTGTAGCTTAAACAATCTTGTGTGTAAGTGAGTGCCCTGTTCACCCTATGTGAACTTTTTTTCTGGCTGGCACATTTTCACACACTGGGAGCTCTGGTAGCATAGTGCCTAAGGCATCGGACTGCTAACCAGAAGGTTGGCGCTTCAAACCCACCAGCCACTCCTCAGAAGGAAGGTTGGACAACCTACTTCAGT
>NW_006921809.1:254125-263095 GCF_000298275.1 Orycteropus afer afer
TAAATATTATTACTAGGGAAAGGCAAAATAAAAGATGAAATCTGACTGTACAGTTCAAAAGTAAAATAATGCTCCAAATTCCATTTTAAAAAATGGTTAAAATGATATTGTTGTTAAGTGTTATTTCCAACTCATAGTAACCCTATATACAACAGAGGAAACACAGCCTGCTTCTGTGCCAGCCTCACAATCATTGCTGTTTTGAGTCCATTGTTGTAGCCCCTATGTTAAGAGCCTTCCCCTTTTTCACTGGCTGTTTACTTTACCAAGTATAATGTTCTCCAGGAAGTGGTCTCTACTGATAACATATCCAAGCACATTAGATGAAATCTAGCCATCCTATTTTCCAAGGAGCATTCTGACTCTACTTCTAAGAAGATGCGTTCATTCCTCTGGCAGGATATTCAATACTGCTTGGCAACACCATAATTCAAAGGCATCAATCCTTCTTGAGTCTTCTTTATTCACTGTCAAGCTTACACATGCATATGAGGCAATTGAAAATGCCGTGGATTAGGTGAACCTTAGTTCTCAAAATGGTATCTTTGCTTTTTAATATTTTAAAAATGTCTATTGCAGCAGATTTCCCCCTACAATATGCCACTTGATTTTTTTACTACAGCTTCCATGGGCATTTATTGTGGATCCAAGTAAAATGAAACCCTTGAAAACTTCAATCTTTTCACCATTTACCCTGATGTTTGTTGGTCCAGTTGTGAGGATTTTTGTTTTCTTTATGTTGAGGTGTAATCCATACTGAAGTATTAGTTGAACTTTATCAGTAAGTGCTTCAGGTCATCATTTTCAGCAAGCAAGGCTGTGTCATCTGCATATCACAGGTTGTTAGTGACTCTTTCTCCAATCATTATACCACGTTATTTTTCATATAGTCCAATTTCTCAGATTATTTGCTCATCATACAGATTGAGTATGTATAGTGGAAAGATATATCCCCAACACACATCTTTCCTAATTTAAAACCATGCAGTATCCCCTTGTTCTGTTTCAACAACTACCTTTAAGTCCATGTACAAGTTCGGCTTGAGCACAATGAAGTGCTTTGGAATTCCTATTCTTTGCAATATTATCCATAATTTGTTATGATCCACACAGTCAAATGTCTTTCCATAGTCAATAAAACACAGACAGCTTTCTGGTGTTATCTTCTTTCAGCCAAGATCCATCTGACATCAGTAATAATATACTTCATTCCATGTCCTCTTCTCAGCCAAGCTTGAATTTCTGATAGTTCCCAATTAATACATTGCTGCAACCATTTTTGAATTATCTTTAGCAAAATTTTACTTGTGTGTGATATTAGTGATATTGTTTTTATATTTCATATTTTGTTGAATCATCTTTTCTGTAATGGGCACAAATATGGAATTCTTTCAGTCATTTGGCCAGGTAACACTCTTCAAAATTTCTTGGTATACTGTGTTGCAACTTTTTGTTGAAACATCACAACTAGTATCCCTTCAATTCCTGTAACCTTGTTCTTTTGTCAATGCCTTTAGTGAAGCTTGACTTCTTCCTTCAATATCATCAGTCCTTGATCATATATGCTACCTCCTTAAATGGTTGAATGTTGACCAATTCTTTTTGGTAAAAGACCTCTGATTCCTTCCCTTTTCTTTTGATGCTTCCTGCATCGTTCACTATTTTGCCCATTGTTGTTGTTGTTATGTGCTGTCGAGTCCATAGAATACTTCAGTACTGAAATTCAAGGCCTGAATTATTTCATCAGTTCTTCCACCTTGAAACATGCCTAGTGTGTTATTACCTTTTAGTTTTCTAACTCCAAGTCTTTGCATATTTCATTATACTACTTCACTTTATCTTCTCTAGCTGCCCTTTGAATTCTTCAGTTCAGATCTTTTACTGCATCATTTCTTCTATTTGCTTTAGCCATTCTATGTTCAAGAACAAGTTTCAACATCTCTTCTGATATTTATTTTGATTATTTTTTCTTTCTTGTCTTTCAAAACGTCTTTTGCTTTCTTCATGTGTTGATGTCCTTGATGTCATTCCACAACTCTCTGGTCTTCAGCCATTAGTGCTCGGTGTGTGAAATCTGTTATTGAGATGGTCTCTAAATTCTGGTGTGATATATTCCAGATTGTATTTTGACTGGCATGAACTTGTTTTAATTTTCTTCAGCTTCAGGGTGAACTTTTAATGAGCAATTGATGGTATCTTTCTCAGTTTGTCTCTGGCCTTGCTCTGACTGATGATCTTGGGTTTCTCTATTGTCTTTTTCCACAGATGCATTAGATTTGAACCCTGACTCCTGTGTATTCCATCTGGCTAGGGTCGCAAGTACAGTTACTGCTTGTGTTGTTTCAAGGAGGTATTTCTAATGAACAGGTCCTTGCTGTTGAAAAATTCTATTATGCGATCTCTGGCACCATTTCTATCACCAAGGCCATATTTTCCAACTATTGATCTTTCTTCTTCTTTCCAACTTTTGTATTACCATCACTAGTAATTATCAGTGCATCTTGACTATAGATTTAATCAATCTAAGACTGCAGAAACTGGTAAAAATCTTCAGTTTCTTCATCTTTGACATTAGTAATTGACATGTATATTTGAATAAGGGTTGTATTAACTGGTATTAATAATATGACTATTATCCTATCCCTGATAGCATTGTATTCCAAGATAGATCTTGAAATGTTCTTTTTGACAACTAGCATGGCACCATTCCTTTTCAATTTGACATTCGCAGGGTAGCAGACCAGATGTTTATCTGATTAAAAATGTCCAAAAATGTCCATTTCAGTGCCCTGAATGCCTAGACTTTGGTGAACTGAAATGGACCCGGATAACTACAGTATAAAGCCTCTAAGTAAACATAGCTGGTTTACCTTTTAGATCCTGAGAGTATCTGGTTTATAATTCCACTGCAGCAATTTGACACAATAAAGAGAATAACAACGGGAGTTCTATGCACAATTCAGGTTGCCATTTTCCCACTGGATGAATTTGGGTAAACAACTCTACCCTTGTTGTGTTCTGTTTTCTACTCAACGAAACATAAATTATACTGCCTTTGAATGATTAATATAATCATTTAAATAACATAGATAAGGCATCTAGCATAACACATCTTCTTTTTTAGACCTTAATGAAATAGGATCATAAAGTTTATCTCCTGTAACCTCAGTTCCATGCATTCTTAAACTAATTTTGACATTGACTGGGAGAATATTAGAAACTCTTTCTTAACCAAAGAATTTTTAAAATCAATTTGCATTCCTGAAACTAGTGTGATTATAGTAACCTGCCCTGAATACCCACTACCCACATGCTCACTAAGCATCAGCCTCTTTTATAATTCCTAAGGTAATCAATTCCTCACTCTTTACTTACAGTTACCTATTTGGCTAAGGCCATTACAAGTTACCCACTGCCAGTTCCATCCTCTCACAACTCTGCCCTATCTTCCCAAAACCAAAGCACCAAATCCATTGAATTCTAACTCACAGTGACCCTATAGGAGAGGGTGGAACAGTCACATAGGTTTTCTAAGGCTGTCATCTTTATGGAAGCAGACTGCTACATCTTTCTCCCACAAAGCAGCTGTTTGAACCACCAATCTTTCAGTTAGCAGCTGAGTGCTTAACTACTGCACCACTACACACCTTACCCCAGCTAAAAATATAAGCCCTTACCCTAATACACACAATAAATGCCTGTGGGATGGGACCTGCTTTACACGGGACAGAACATTAAATCAAGATGCCAATCAGTTGGTTAACAATTGATGCTTTAATGGGTGGAACACATTGATTCTTAGTGTTTGCTTATTTTCATTCTACAAATACTTCCACCGTGGTTGATTTTAAGTTACAAATATGACCCCACTGATAATAGGCTTGGAAATAGATGCATACAATCTGCTTTCACAAAGCCCATTTTAGCCAGTTTCATCACTAGAGCTACCCCTGACATAGTAAGCATCACTTCTTCCTGGAAAATCTATCTGGAAATGCCATTCCAGCCAGAGCTGACCCTCTGATATAAATTCCAGGTTGCAACTGATCTTGCTATATGCCTTTAATGCTTTCTTGGATATCTAGTCTACCTTTTACCAGTCAACTGTTTTTCTCAAGACCTTTTTTCTCAGGTCTGCTGTTTCTCAGCCTGTTCAATGCAGAGGTCTAGTATGTACCTCTGGCCATGCATGCACTGATTATGGCAATACAGTTATGTGAAGCTTATGACATAATCAAAACTGCAGTTGCTTATTTCTAAATAATCCATTGGCCTTTGGAATAGAAGACAAAGCAAAACTATAATATATAACATTAATTATTCTTCTGATATTGCAAACATTTTATAGAATTGGATTATTAGGTTGTTTTTACTTATTTTCTAATCTCTCAAGAAGATAAACTCTGTTTTGGAATGAATAATCTTATATAGAAGTTCATTACTTAAAAAAAATCCCATAATTATTTCTTAGTGATGCTATTAGTAATTCATGTTTTTTAAACAAACACTTGAAGCATTTACTATGTTGCAAGAGAAATCTTAATGCTCCATACACATGTTGTTGTTGTTGTTATGTGCCGTGGAATTGAACCTGACTCATAGTGACCCCTCTTTGGGTTTCTGAGGCGGTATCATTATGGAAGTAGACTGCCCAACCTTCCTTCCGAGGAATGGCTGGTGGGTTTGAACCACCAGCCTTCTAGTTAGCAGTCAAGTGCCTTAGGTGCTATGCTACCAGAGCTCCCGCATACACATAGAAGATCCATAAATTCCTGGACTTTATAAAAGTTGATTTTTTTTCTTGACTGAAACACTGGTATTATAACAAAAATATAAGGTGAGGAAGAAAGAATAAATATTAACTAACATTTGTCTGTCCTGGAGGAAGTGCAGCCAGAATGCTCCTTGGAAGCAAGAATGGCCAGACTTTGTCTCACCTATTTTGGTCATGTTGTAAGAAGGGACCATTCCCTGGAGAAGGATGTCATGCTTGGTAGGGTGGAGGGTCGACGAAAGAGGGGGAGCCCTTCAACGAGATGGATTGATACAGTGGCTGCGATGATGGGCTCGAGTATAGCAGGGATTGTGGGGCTGGTGCGGGATCGGGCAGTGTTTCGTTCTGCTGTGCATGGGGTCGCTATGAGTCGGAAACGACTCGACGGCACTTAACAACAACAACATCTGTCAAACTCAATTTCCTCAACTATTAATAGATAGTTATAACTGCCCTGTGTTCCTTACAAAATTGTTCTGAAAACAAACGAGATTTTATATGTGGAGGTTGTTAGATGAATCTAATGAGCTATATAAATGCAATGTATTATCATATAGCATTTTAACTGGGACCTTTCATTTAGTAAGTGCTCAATTAATACTTGTAAAAGCAATTAGCAAAGAAAAAGAGGATAGTACAAAAAAGATGGCTAAAAAAAAAGAAAATTTTATTTCAAAATCTTTCTAGAATAATCTGGGTGAGAAAACAAAGATAGATTCTTCTACTTGATAATAAATTTCCCCCTGAGGAAATTATAGCACCTGCAGGGAAAGAGGCTCAGGTTAGTGGGTGAGACAGACTTTATGGCAGGGAATCTCAGGTGGCCTGATGGTTCCTGCTGATGTGGCATCTTCTCAAAAGCTTGATTTACATAACGAAGTGACAGGAATTGGTATTGTTTCTAATTCAATAGTGGCTGTTTGCAATTGCATTTCAATTCAATTGTGGTACTAGACATTTTTAATTATAATAGTGCTGAGATGACTACTGTCAGTAGCATTAGATTTATAACAAACTGCCTCATTACTTTATTAGCAGGGAAGATAACAAAAAATGTTACTTCTTTATAAGTTTAAGTAATGGATTCAATGAAGAACTATATATCTTAAAAATATGACACAAATAATAGCTCTGCAAATGGGGCATAATCCTGAATATACAGTGAGAAGTTTAGGAGGCCAAATTCACGTTTGAAATTTCACATCACATAAGAGACAATTTTTAACTTTTTTGGGGGGGGCCGGGGGGCAGGGAGGGCGAAGTATACTTTACCAGAAAGAGACAATGGTAAGTACTCCATTTTACAATTTTCTGTGGAGATATGACATTTTTCCACAGATTTCAGCATCATTCTTTAAATCCTAGTACATTGTCTTTCCACATATGGCTCTGCCTTCTAATTTATGAAGCCAGAAAGCATCCAAAAGGAATTACCCTTGCTTTCTTCATGTTAGCACATCACTGTATCTATCTCTATCTTGTTATTACTTTTAGCCCTTCTATTGCTATCTAACTACAGCTCCTGCCCTTGCACTCTGGATTTCATCTTTGTCCACTTTCTCTAGATCCTCGTTCTTGCTTCTCTTCATCTCTGGCACTTTTAATTTTTTTTCCATCCACCAATCTCCTTTCCTGATATTAATTCACTCACTTATTTTCTATATGAAGAAATTATTTTCTGATAATTTGATCAGTTCTCATCATTTTCTAGGATTTGACCCCACTGGCTTATTTTATTTGCTCAGCATTCTCCTGCCTTTTTAATGAGTGTGCCAAAGCATCCCTCTATGTGTTATATGTAACATTTAACTCTGTTGATGTAATTATTACATTTAGATAGATAATTCCTAAATTTAGATCTTCATATTTGAGTTTTCATCTTTCATTCAGTTCCATGTTTTCAGTATCTGCTTATAACTAAAATATTGCATTAAAACAGCTTGCAATAGGTCTATTTCAATTTATTCACTCCAGCCTGGTGCTCCCATATTTGTGCATTTAATGTTCCTGTTAAATCGCATTTTTTATTTAGTTTCTCCTTTAAAAAGAAGCATATTTTTATAAGCTTGCATTAGTATTAGGGGATAATAATGTGACTGAAATGAAACAGGCATCAAGAAAGAGTTTAGAAAATGTACATCAAGACAACATTGATAGGTACTTTACTCCATTTCATTACTTAATTCCAAAAAGGGTGAGCTGTCCAGGGTTCTGAATCTAAGGGGGTATGGAAAAGTCAGGTTTACGCTGTGTTTATCATAATGTTCAAGAAGTTTAATCTAAGGAAAGATTGTGACACGCTAGAACCAGAGGTCAAACTCAGGTAAAAAGATGGAAGTTATTTGGCAACAGCTTCTCCTCTTCCCATTTTTTATCCCTTTGCTCAGCCTAGCAATGTGGTTAGAGCATCATGGCTTTGCTTAAATGCCTACAGTATCTGGAGTGTAGAAAATTTCCTGAAACGTGGGAACAAAGGTCAATTAGATACATAGGATTAGATTAGCATGAAACACAAACTTCCAAGTTGAAAGGAGGGGTGAAATATATCTTCATGTTTCATTAAATACTAAGCCCAGAAAATTGGGACAAGAGTCATCAAGGCAGAAAGGAACTCCTCTTCAGCTTACCTTTCCTGGCTAGCTTCTCGTGAGGATGGTCCATCTAACTGAGTCTGAAAGTAGTCACAAGATGACACCTGAGACAGCTCATTCAGTCCTCTAACTGATGCATGGATTCCTTCATAATGCTCAGTAAGTGGCCACCCACACTATTTAAAGCCCATCCAGTGAGAAAATATATCTCCAAGCCAAATACATTTTATTCTTAGCAAAATTTTCTCCTTAACCTATTGCTTATTTAACAATAGCTCAAATATGTAGCTTGGTATCACAGGCTTGCTTTAATACATTGGTTCAAAACCTTATTGGAATCACTTTGGGTACTTCTTGAAAACATCAATGTCTGGATCTCACCTCCAGAGATTCTGTTTCAATTAGTCCAGGATACAATGGTGATTTTTCAAACCTTTTTTGTTGTTGTTGTTGTTAGGTTCTGATTCATAACAACTTACAGTGACCCTTTGTACAACAAAACAAAATGCCACACAATCCTGCACCATCCTCACAATTATTACTATATCTGAGACCCTTGTTGCAGCCTCTGTGACAATCGATCTCATTGACTGGCACAATCTGCCCCTTTTTCACTGACCCTCTACTTTACCAAGCCTGGTGTCCTTCATGAGAAACTGTTCCCTTCTCATAACTGTCCAAGGTACATGTTAAAGTCTCACTATCCTCACTTCTCAAGAACATTCTGACTGTCATTCTTCCAAGTCATGTTTGTTCATTCTTCTGGCAGTCTAGTGTATTCAATATTCTTTGCCAACACGATGATTCAAAGGCATCAATTCTTCTTTAGTCTTATTTGTTCATTATCCAGTTTCCACATGCCTTTGAAGTGACTGAAAATGCCATGACTTAGGTCAAGCACACTTTAGTCCTGAAAATGACATCTTTGATTTTTTTTAACACTTTAAAGATGTCTTTTGCAGCAGATTTGCTCACTGCAATACATCATTTGATTTCTTGACTGCTGCTTCCATAAGTATTAGTTGTGGTTCCAAGTAAAATAAAATCCATATTAAAGTCTATAGTCTTTGATTTTCATTAGCAACTGTTTCAAGTTCTCTTCAGTTTCAGCAAGGAAAATGGTATCATCTGCATATCCCAAGTTGTTAATTAGTATTCTTCCAACCCTGATGCTGCATTCATCTTCACATAGTCCAGGAAAGATTTTTAGGTGAATTTAATGAGCATCCAGTATCTTTAAATCCACTACTTTAAGCTGTAGTATCTGTATAACTCAAAACCATACAGTTACTATATTAGAAATCTAAAGCCTAACCCCATATCTTTACTTATGTTAACTTGACTCTTGCAAATATGACGAAGTTCTAATAGGAACATCATTTATTCATGAAAAAGAATTATTGAATACCTACCATAAGTTCTATATTGAGCAAAGTACTGAAAATGAAAAGGTGACTACATATTTATTGCCCTTAAAAAGCTCATATTTGGTTAGGTAAAAATACAATTGCAATATATTTTAGCAAATGTAAATTTTAAAAAGCAAAAATGGTCATTATCGGTTTCACTGGAGAATTCTATAAAACATTCAGAGAAGAAGTGATA
>NW_006921809.1:267510-285820 GCF_000298275.1 Orycteropus afer afer
TATTTTAAAAAGTCAAGGAAAGATTTATTCAGAGAAGGAAACATTCTTTGTCAATCACCAGGGATGGGAGGGGAAGGGAGAGAATAATGTTAGCTAGGTAAGGGATACATGACGATTTTGGTGAAGAGAAAGAAAATACACCAAAAACAGGTGATCAACTTGGTATCACTAAGAAAAATGAAGATGCAGAGAGGTGCACAAGAGGTACAAAATGAGACACAGGGAAAGGGAACAACAGTGAGGAAGTGGAAGAAGATTTACATTTTGGGGATCTCAATTCATGTCATAAAACAAAATGTGTATGAACTATTGAACGGAAAATGAATTTGCTCTGTAAATCCAAATTACAATAAAAAGTTAAAGAAAAAGAAATTCAAATGGAAGAAAAATAAAATTACTGGGACAATCACTAGCAATTTTTCCTTTGAGGGGGAATTTTTAAATCTATCTTTCTCCCCATTAATTGCATTTTCACCTCACAATCTGAGTTGTCACAAACATATGTTTTTATATTTGTGTTAAATATGTATAAAATTTCTCCCTTGCTTATCTTTTCTCCATTCATGTTATTTTAGCATTCGACTCCCAGAATATATCCCTAATATTCTACTTTCTCCCTACTGTTCTGTTCCCTATCCAAAGATTATTCTATGTTTCCTAAAATAACAAGTTCAATTTTCTATACCAGGAGTGTAGGGTTCTCTGTACTCTATTTTTTTTTTTTTTTTCTCATTTTTCCCTAATTTTATTACCACAAGATGTTGCAGCATATGCCTTCCACTACTTCCAGGAATCTGGCTTTTAATCTCCCTGGAAAGTATTATGTTAAGGTCTATTATAAGATTATATTATAAAGTCATTGTAAAAATTCTGCCAATTGTTGTCAGTGAAGGCAAACCTGTGTATACAGGTGGATAGATGGGTGGACAGACTGAACTATTAAATATGTCCATGAGGCGGGGATTATACACAAGAACATGTTTAGGGTTGGCAGACAATGGTCCCGTAAGTTTATGTGTATGATCTGAATTCCTAGGTGTATAGTAGAACTGACAAGGGGCAAGGATGTAGTCACTGCTTGGTCACAGCCAGCTACCAAGAGGGACTGAGCAGTTGAACCTGTGGGCTCAGGACCATAGTTGCAGGGGACATCAAGCTCCATTGGCATGACATATTACACAAAACATTGTTCCACCTCCTACTTTGGCAAGTAGTGACTGGGATCTTAAAAGCTTGCAAGCCGCCATCTAGATGCAATGACGGGTCTCTCTTCATCCAGAGCAAAGAAGAATGAAGAAAACCAAAAATTCATGAAAACAATTAGTCCTAGCGACTGGTACACCATCCGATCTGCAGCCTATACAACTATGAGACAAGAAGAACTAGATGGTGCCTGGCTACTACTGTCAACCACATGGAAGGGGATCTATGTAGGAGATCCTTGATAGAGAGGGAGAAAAATGTAGAACAAAACTCAAAATTATTTGGAGAAAAACAAGGGGTGGGACCAGATTTGCTGGTTCAATAGGGGCTGGTGGAACCACTGAGACTATGGTCCCTAGCTGCCCTTCAGGTCTGGAATTGAACCCATGCCTGTGGCTTCCAGCCACATATGTCTATTACAGGCATATGAGTTGAACATTTACCTTAGGTAGATACACTTCTTGGAGAGAACAATCATGGGAGAAAGAAGGACTGCTTGTGCACAGGGAGACAGCGCAGGGGACAGGAGTGCATGGAGGGATGGACACAGGGAAGAAGTAACTATCAGGAGGAAGTATGAGGGAAGATGTTGCATTGTGGTAAATTGTGGTCAATGTCATGAGACAAAGTGTATGTGAACTGCTGTATGGGAATTGAATATGCCCTGTAAATTTTCACCCAAATCACAATAATAATAATAATAATAATAAAATTCTTCCAATTGCTCCACAATTTGGGCTCCTTAGAGAATTTCTTACCAGTTTCCAAAACTTGAAGAGTCCACTCTTACAAATGAAGTGGGGAAGAGCCCCCAGAATTTCCACATAGGTAATAAAAGCCAGATTTGGGACATAAAATTGAAGGAAACAAAGCTAGGTATTTATGGAAATAATACAGGTCAAAAACTGATCATTTTTTTTCCTGAACTGTCTAAAATTTATTTAGAAAAATTTGCATAGTGCTGATCTCATTGGAAAGCTCCTATACATACTTGATAACTAGTCAACCATCTGATCCTTATTGATAAAACCAATCTTCATGTAGAGTTTCATTCAAATTTAAAACCTATACCAATTATTGCTTATGAAATCAGTTTTTGGGAATATCAAAAACATTTTTAATAAAATGAAATATAATGTAATATAAAATTGGAGTTAATTACATAGTAAAGTTCTGTATCATATTACAAATTTTTATTGACAGGTTTGTATACTTCTGGTAAAATTGAGAGATCCTCAGTGGCCTAACTTGAAGTTCCTGTTTCCCCTCTCCTCCTATGGATAAAGTGCTAAGAGCCAAGCAAACCTCTTCACCACAGGGACTAGGCACAGTGCCAGCTTATGTCTGAGTAGCGTGCTTCAGTTACCTATGAGATCACAGGATATTCAAACAAGCCAATCACATCCTCCTTCAGGAACCAAGGGCCACCTTACTCTCAGTTACTACAAAGCCTGCCTCCCAAAGGCTCTTAAAGTTTGCTCTGTTCCTGAGTTCAACCCCCATTGGCCCTGGTTTGTGGGCAATGTCCTCTTCACCAGGGCTATGAGTATTACAAACTTGTGTCAATATCATTTGTTTAGTGTTGAGTTTAATGTGTTCAGCTATTTTTATAATCCTATAGTGAGCATCCCTCCTTCATCAATAGGGTGAAGTGGAGGCAAACAAAACATAGTCATACACACAGAATGTGTGTGTGGGTGTTTCAAGTGATGAAACATTTTGTTTGTTTTTAATATGCATCCTAGTTTTAAAAGTTTGAAAAACATTGTTCTACCTCTTTGAATCATTACAACCCTTCAATAGAGATGTTCTCATAATTGTTCAGATGAGGAAATTTAGACTCCAATAAGTTTACTAGTTAACACAGCTTCCTCAGGGCTGGGGAAGTAGAAAAAGTGGTATTGAAATTCACATCAGATAACCTGAAAGCTCTCATGTCCTCTGTCCTGTGCTCGCCTATATTCTAGGGCCATATCGTGAACTCAACTTTAAAATGGTGTAATGATACACATGAAGATCAGATTATTCTTGGAAGAAGTTGTTGCTGATGAATTTGTCTTGTAACCTCAGTTAAAATCATGTCAATGAAACAGAATTTCATTTTAAGAGCACTCAATGTAAGATCTCCTACTTAGGTAAATTAGGAGGTTTATTTCCCTTTTTAAATTCATCTGAGATGCCATGAATGTTCTCAGTGACATTCTAAAATGATTCAAATTTGAAAATATTGGGCTCTTGTAGACAATGGATACAGCTAATGTATCAGCACCAACATATGAACTAGTACAAGTATTTTAATGTGCCTCCATTTTTTCCCCTCAATCTAGAGCTACATGAAAATTAGCACTTCATTGTCCATTCCCAGATATATAATAATAGTAAGAGTACAAAAGGCTTAAGAACAGGGTAAGAGGAACATTAGAAAATTGAAAATTATCACTACACATTAGGTATATACATATTTTGAAAATAAATATGCTTAAAGCTGCTATAATATTTGCATATTTTTATTAAAAAAACAAATGTGCTTTTAGTGGTCTGGAAGATAAGATTCTGACTGGAACCGAAAGGTGGAACATCCTGAAATAAAATCACAGCCCCCAACAATGTCTGTTTCCAATGCAGTAATTACAACAAACCACTTTAAGAGTAAGAATAACAACATGGTTATATATAGTTGAAGTGCACTGTAACCAAAATAATGGTATTTCCAGTAAATATGAAAGCATAGCTCTCAAAAAAGAAATTCATTAAACTAGCAAAATATATGAGATACATACCAACATGGTATTTCTGTCATCCAAATTGAGTTAAGTAATGACTAAACATACGTAACATTGTGATTAGGTTTTGACTAGGAGGCTTTGTGTGGAAGTGATGGATGCTGGCCCTGACCCCTAACCCTTCTTGAGAGATCCTTCATGCTCTTCCCCTCTTCCATTCATCTTGAAACCACAGGTTTAACTAGTGTCCCCACAGCGTGAAGAACCCTGGATTGCTGAAGCAGAGCTTTCCTGCTGACTTATACTAGACCATATCATAAGTGAGAAATAATCTCCATTGTTTTAAGTCACTGAGATCTGGAGATGATACTGGTTAGCTTATACCAATACAAGGATCAAAGTTCCACTCCAGTAAAAAATTAAATAGACTCTTCTGGGCACATCTAATAAAAAACATCAATATCATACTATGATTATTATACATACGTAGCATTTACTCTATTTTCATTCACCTCAAAGTATTTGTAGTGAAATAAAGCACCCAAGTTACTTTTCAGCATCACCATATCACATCAAAAACACAAAGAGAGAGCTCATCAAATGGACTGAAAACTTTGTGCCTGCTTTCACCTTTATTCCTCCTGTAGGGCTCCTCTAACCCTAGCAGTCTTTACTTCAAGTCCTCTTATTTGTCTCTATATTTCTCATGCCTTCCATTAGTCTAATAAGTGTCCCCAGGTATACCGTAAGAAGCTCTGGTGGTGCAATGGTTAAGGCATTTGACTGCTGACTAAAAGTCAGTGTTTTGAAGCCCCCAGCTGCTCCACAGAAGAAAGTTGAGGCAGTGTGCTTTCATGAATATTTATAGGCTTGGAAACCCAATGGGGGTCGCTGTGAGTCACAATCGACTCGGTGGCAGTGAGTTTTTGTTTTCGGGGGGTGAGTGGAGAACTGTGGAGTGTGGTGGCTGTAATAGTAAGGCTGAACATTCCCAGGGATTGACACTCACTCTATTTTCAATTGAAGAGATCATGCATTTCATTAGATAGAATATAACACATAGAGTTTAACTGTTCTACTTTGATTATTAAGGTCAGAGTGTTGTGTGTCTTGTGACTGATCACAAACTAGAAAGCGAAAGTGAAAATGGCGAACTAGCTCAGCTTTTTTCTCAAGCTACATCAATGGGAGACTATGTCTTCTTGTAGCAATTGAAAGCAATTATCTGTTGTTGCAAGGAATTTCAGGTTAAGAACAAAAGTGTTTTCTTTTTCCTTAAAAACGTCAGTAATGAGTTCTTTTTTGACAAGAATTTCAGGCAGAGTATATACAGATAGAGATATTATAGAGATATATATGCTTTCATTTTTTCTCTAATTTTTGTCTTAGTTCAGGTTTCAATTGTACGGAACATAAAATAAAAGCTGCTGCAGAAATATCTACCCCTTCATTAATTCAATATAAAATTCTATTTCTCCTACATTAGTGAATATGGGGGTATATGGAATGGGGAGCATACCAAGGGGGGATATTGCTATGAGGAAATAAAGAAATAATATAAGACAGCTATCCTAAATTATATTTTGCCACATCCAGGCAACCCACTACAAATAACCTTTGGCAAAAAAAATCAAAAGCAACTTACTATGCCTAGGCTTTTTTCAGATTGTATGCAGGACCAATATTATTTTTCTCTTTGCCTCACAGCTTTTCTATAGGGAACAATCAGTTTTCTGCAAGAGTACCCTGACATTATTTTTTGAAAATGCTCTAGAGCATTACTAAAACAGGCCACATAGATCAAGAAAAAAACACCTGGAAATTGCTGGATGCAGTAAGTCATTCATGATATTTTCATTGTATTTTTAATAGAACAGGAAACCATGACAGCAAGGACCCTCGAGAGGTGGGCCAGCCGTTAAAAAAGTTAGAGCATTTAAGAACCCTTGAAATCCTCTTAAGTAATCAGAGTCACTGGCCTGTTTTCTTACTTCATAGAAAAAGTTAAAATTTCTCTCAACTTGCACCTCATAGGAAGTCAAAATCCAACCTCTTCTAGCTATCTTGACAGTTACGTATAGACAAATCTACTATATAAATACTCTGAAATGTCCATACTAAGATTCATACCTTTATAGTAGAGACCAGAGATGAAATCCAGATATGCACATCTCTCCACTCTCCCTTACACATTCTTTTATACCATATGAGTGATGCCATTAGGGGAAGTAGAGAGCAGTATGTGCTAATGTGCAAATGGCAAATAGGTTTCTTCTTAAGGCCCAGTCACCCTAATTGATTGATAGTGAGCGTCCAGAATACCACATGCAGAATGACTTTGAGAAATTTTCTGCATTCAAAAGGTATTGATTAATAATTATTGATGTCCTCATGACAAGGAGAGGAGAGCGACTCAAAGCAGGCCATGCCCTGTACCTGCGATCTCTAGGCTAACGGAAAGTTAACACACAGAGAATGTATACCATTTGGGCTGTGATGTGATAGTGGAATAGTGCTGGGGTGAAACTGTAGCTCTGGTTGTCCTCAAAGTCTGAGAGCCACCTTGCAAGATTTCTTGTGGATACCTCTCAGCTAGGAACAGGTCTGTCAAGTGCTTTGAGCATGAACAGACAAAGCTGATCATTCACCACCTTATTTTTTTTGCCCTGATGACATCTTATATAAATAGCACTGCATAATACATGGTATTTACTTATATCTTTATAGTTAACATTTTTGTTTCTATTGTGTTTGGGTAATCCTACAACATCATGCAAACCAGAATACTTTGAAAATTAAAAAAAAAAGCTGATTTATTAATTATGTGAGACAACAGTTACAAAACAGGATTTTCCTGGTGAACTGAACGTATGGTCACCTTAGATAACAGTCCTAATTTACTACTGAAATCAATAGCTCCAATTTGGCAACCTGTTGCAAAAAACTACAGATGAAAATTCTTTAAATATAACTCAAAACAGCACTAGATAGAGATAGATAGATAATAGATAGACAGATGATAGAAAGAATTTGAATCTCGAAGTGTTGGAAAAGTCAATTCCTTCATTTGACAGTTTAACAATACACTGAGAAAAACGTGAATGGGAAAACCAAATCACCACTATTTCTCAACTAATCTGCTTTGTAATACTCTAATCAGAAGCTTTACTTTCTTGCTTGCTCTGTACACTCAATTCTTTTACAGAGCAATCAGAGTGATCTTATTTAATTATAATTATCAATCAGATCCTGCTATTTCTCATTGCATTTAGAATAACATCCATACACTTTACTGGGATCTGTAAGTATATTCTACCTCCGCACTCTCTGTCCTCCAGCCACATGAGACCCCTGATTCTTCTTAGTATCAAATACTTTCCTAGTGCAAGGTCTTGGCATTTGCTTTTTACATTGACAGGAATACTCTTCTCTCACCCTTTCTCATCCTTTAGTTTTTAACTAAGACTGGGACTCATCTATCACTTCTAAAAGGCTAGACTGACTATTCTATCCAAAGCACCACCAGCCACGCAAGGGTGTTGTGTTTCTTTCATTCTTACACAATTCAACATTATTTTATTTACTACATTCTTATTTGAGAGCTTTGGTGGCCTAGTGCCTAAGGCATTTGACTGATAACCAGAAGGCTGGCAGTTCAAACCCACCAGCCACTCCTCAGGAGGAAGACAACTTAATTAGCATCTTATGTGTGCACAGTACTATTAAAATGGACAAAATCTTTGCCTAATAAGATTGTCAAAGAGGAATTCAGTGAAGAGATGGCAACTGAATTGTCATCTAAAGAATGACAAAAAGACAACCAGGTGAAAATATAGAGGGAAGAATATTTTAGACAGAAAGAAAATCAACCACAATGGCTTTGAAATTGAATGAGAAGGCCAATGCAGCTATTTTACTGTGAATGAAAAGAAAAAAACATCCAGCAATAAGGGCAGATAAGCAGACAGGAAGCAGAGAACACAGAACCATCAATTCCATTGGTAAGTATTTATACTTAAGTCTAATGCAAAGACTTTGTCTAAGGCAATAACGTTATTGTTATTATGTGCCATCGAGTTCAGACCTGACTCACAGCAACCCTTCCTTGGGTTTCTGAGGCAGTATCACTACGGAAGTAGATTGCCCAACCTTCCTTCTGAGGAGTGGCTGGTGAGTTTGAACTGCCAGACTGTTGGTTAACAGTCAAGTGCCAGAAACTACTAGAGGGTTAGAAATAGGGAAGTGATGTAATGTAATTTATATTTCAAAGGGATCACTCAAATGTTCTGTTTAGAATAAAATATTGAGGTAAAAGTAGAAGCAACAAGACTAAACAGGATGTTTTAACTACGTCTAAGTGGCTAAGTCACTTGCCTGCTAACCAGACGGCTGGCGGTTCAAACCCACCAGCCACTCCTCGGAAGGAAGGTTGGGCAATCCTACTTCCGTAGTGATACTGCCTCGGAAACCCAAGGAGGGGTCGCTATGAGTCGGGGCCAACTCGACGGCACATAATAACAACAACAACAAAAGTGGCCTAAGGTGGTAATCATGTAAATGGAGAGAAACCAAGAAATTTTTGTTGCATTTTACAGAGAAAAGCAATTGCAAATGCTGATAAATTGCCATTTGAGAGAAGGATTTCATCTTTCTTTGAAGAATAATAAAGGATCTGTGAAATCCCTCCTTACATGGATAAACTTGGAGGACAGTATGCTGGGTGAAATAATTTTGTCACAAAATGACAAATATTGCATGAGACAACAATTATAAAATGTCAAGAAAAGGTTCACACACAGAAAGAAAAATTCTTTGATGGTTACCAGGGATGGGAGGGGAACAGGGAGGGCAAAGCACTGCATAGAGAGTAGACACGTATTAACTCAGAGAATGAAGGCAAAGGCAATATACGATAAGGGGGGTGTAGCATAACATGAGCAATGGCCAAGGAAGACCCTGGGAGCTGTACAAGAGTAAAAGACAACAAAGGGGGATACTATTACATGAACAAGCCTGTGATAACATGATTACAAACAATGTCTACAAGTAGATACACATATTGTATGGTGAACAGATGTGAGGTGGATTGGAACACACCCAATTTCAAAGGATATTTCTATATATGTAGTTGGATGTGTTGCAAATGTATCCAAGGTTATTATAGAAAAACAGGGGCCAAAGTTATGAAAACTTTGCTGTAGCCAAACACTCTGATAGAATGAATCACTGAGCTACAGTCTCAGGGGACATCTAGGTCAGTTGGCATAACATAGTTTACAAAGATAATGTTCTACATCCTACTTTGGTAAGTAGAAACTGGAATCTTAAAAGCCATATACTTTTGATGAATGAATTATTGAAAGAAGAAGGAAAGATGAATGCATGTGCTCAAAGTTTTATTCTGATTGTGACCAAAAACATATACCTCTTTATTGTACTTTTGTCAACTTAATTTTGTTGAGATGTGACTTCAACTAGAAAAGTGGGATTGGTTTAGTTCTGAAGGAGCATCAGTAATATAAGAGCAGGAAATAGTGTTGATCTAGAAATAAAAGAGCTTGCATCTGTAGGTCAGTCCACCCAATGATTTATTCATCAGTGTACAGTTGCTTATTAACAGTGTCCCTCATGAGCTGATACAGTATTGAAAGAAATAGTGAATATGATCTGACTAGCTCACTGGGAATTTCTCTCTCTGTTTTCAGCATTCTAGGCAGAGAAACGGACAATGAATATGTGACTCCTTTTTCACATCAGACATGTTGGCTGTCAAGAGCAAAGGTGATCATATGACTTTTTCAAATATGGAATGAGATTCCAAAAAAAAAATCTTCAAACCCTCATCTATAAATCCAAGTGCTTGTTTAAGTAATAAATCTCAGTGGTATATTCAGAATCTTAAGTAAACTGAAACTATATCTTAAGGTCTAAAGTATCACAAGTCTTAATGTTTTGAACAGAATATTATGGAGTTCAACATGCAATGAAACTATTGGACAAGTGGCTCAACTACCAAAAGTGTGTCTCTTTCCCAACAATAATTTCCTTCACTTGTTATAAAAAGAAAGTAATGAAGTATTGCTTTAGAACATGTATTAAAAAAACATATCCCAGTGCTACAACAGAACATGTAGAAATATTTAGCAACATAACTGCTGTCAAAGAATAGACTAGGAGCACATTCACAACTGTCTCCCTAATTGTGAAATTTAACCTCCCATCTTTTCAGGACGATGTGCTTGTGACCTTACAGTTGCAGAATTGCCAAAGTCCAATGAAACAACTATGCATAATTTCTGACTATTTGCCTTATCTGAACACCAAAACTACATGGTTGAGTCTTCAAATAATTGCTACCTGCCAATTTATAATTGTAGGTTAGGATTTTCTAAGTTAGTGGAGACAAAAAAAAAAAAAAAAGAATATACATCAATAAATTGTGAAACTGACCTGCAATTCAAGTTATACTTCACTAAAGCTAAAATAGATTCTTTGTAGATATATCCCATATAACGTCTCTCAACTCATGGGTAAAATTAATTTTAATCATCCTTTTTTTAATATTGTTTCATTTTTATTTTTAAAACTGCAGTGTATCTATTTAATTAACCTAAATGTCTGTTCCAAAGACTCATTCTACTCACTTCCATCGACTCATAGCAACCATACAGGACAGAGTAGAACTGTCCCATAGAGTTTTCAAGGCTATAAATCTTTATAGAAGGAGACTGTCTCATCTTTCTCCCAGAGAATAACTGGTGGGTTTAAACCACCAACAGTTTGTTTAGCAGCTGAAAGCCTTAACCATTTGCATCACCAGAGCTCCTCAAAGCTCACTAAATACCATAATCAGGCAAACTTTGAGAATCTCACAAATGGAAAAATTTGGACTTTTGAAATCTGACTTCAAATTCTAGCTCTATAATTTATTTCTGTGACTTTTTTTAAAATCACTTTCTCTTCCTCTGTCTCTTCACTCATAAAAAAGAAAATAACATCAATTTGCTTTAAAGGCTCTTGTAAAGTTAGAAATCTCACACATACACACACACCACTGACATATTTTCTGTTTAATTTTTAATTGCTCCTCTCTTTCCCCTAGAATATATGGTTTATGACTGCAAATATTTTTTTTCTTCCATACTGCCAGTAAACATTTTTGAATGAATAAATAAGTGAGCAAATAAAGAGGTAAATCAACAAGGGTGTGGGGATAAAAATAGAGAAGGAAAAAAAAAAAAGCAACAGCCTAGAAATCTTTCAATGAAAGGCATTCTCTCTTTATTTGGAAAAAAAAAAATATATATATATATGATCCATAAAAGTAAATAATCCTAGATTATCCTTTGCTTACCAATTTGTAAACATGATTTATGAAGATAGACATTGCCTAAAACTCAGTACCTTTTTTTCCCCCCCAAAGTTAAGGGTAGTGAAATATTTCTTTGATATAGATATAGTTGCCATCAACTTCACTCTAACTCCTGGTGACCACATATACAATAGAATGAAATATGGCTGGTCCTGTGTCATTCTCATGAACACCAGCATATTCAAGTCCCTTGTTGCAGCTATTATGCCAATCCAACTTACCGAAGGGTTCCCCCACCTTAAATGCCCTTCTACTTCACCAAACATCATGGCCTCCTTCAGCAATTGATTCCTCCTAATAACATGTCCAAACAAGCAAGTCAGACATGGTTATATTATGATCCATAGAGCTTTAATTGGTTAATTTTCAGAACTTGCTCCCCTGGCCTTTATTCCAAATCTATCTTGGTCTGGAAGCTCTGCTGAAACCTGTCCAGGTTTGTATTTGAAATACTTGTGACATAACTTTCAGCATTACAGCAACATGTAAGCTACCACAGTTAACAGAAGGGTGAATGTTCATTGAAATATGTAATAATTTAGAATGTAATAAAGTTTCAAGTCTAATGATATGCATGAGTGATTTCAGTTTTAGGTATACTGAAACATTAAAAAAGATCCAAAAGCAGTAATGGAAATATTTGTTATAAATCTCAGTTCGTGGAATGTCCATGGGTAAAAAAAAACAAACACTTTTTTTTTTTGGTCCACCCTGTCAGCATAGCTTTGAATGGTTTGAATGAGCTCTTCTCTTTCAAAATTTCGATATATTCAGTGCCCATACAGTGATTGCTTGCTTAATTGCTTTATCTCCCAA
The DNA here is from genome assembly GCF_000298275.1 of Orycteropus afer afer. Lineage (NCBI taxonomy): Eukaryota > Metazoa > Chordata > Mammalia > Tubulidentata > Orycteropodidae > Orycteropus > Orycteropus afer. Next base: position 279,625 of record NW_006921809.1, read on the forward strand.
TTTGAACTCAAGAGTGCTAAAGTCCAAATTGAAATGGTTCAACAAACAGATGCAACACTGCAAGTGTTCATTCATCTATGCCAAGAAGTTTGGAAGTCAGATACCTGGCACTGGAAGAGATCCGTATTTGTTCCAATTCCAAAGAAAAATGACTTAACAGAATACAAAAATCTTTGGACAATAACATTAATATCACACTCAAGTAAAATTTTGCTGAAGATAATTAAAAAACAGCCGCAGCAGTACATTGACAAGATATTGCCAAGAATTCAAGCTGTATTCAGAAGAGAACACAGAGAAAAGGATGCCACTGCTGATATCAGATGAATCTTGGCTAAAAGCAGAAAATACCAGAAAGACATTTACCTCTGTTTTACTGACTATGTAAAAACATTCAAAAGGGTGGATCTTAACAAATTAAGAATAACATTGAGAAGAATGAGGATTTCAGAGTACTTTATTGTGCTCATGAGGAACCTGCACAGAGAGTAAGAGTAAAAGTGTTGCTTGCTGTTGTTGGGTGCTGTCTAGTTGATCCTGACTCATAGCGACCCTATGTACAATAGAATGAAACACTGTTCAGTTCTGCACCATTCTCATGTTCGTTACCGTGCTTAACCCCATCATTGCAACCACTGTGTCAATCCATGTGGTTGAGGTTCTTCCTCTTTCTTGCTGACACACTATTTTACCAAGCACAATATTCCTCTGCAGGTACTGGTCCTTTCTGACAATATGGACAAAGTACATGAGACGAAGTCTGGCTATTCTCACTTCTAAGCAGCATTCCAGCTGTCCCTCCTCCAAGACAGTTTTGTTTGTTCTCCTAGCAGTTCATGATATTGTTAATATTCTTTGCCAACACCACAATTCAAATACATCATTTTTTCCTCAGTCTTCCTTAATCATTTTCCAGCTTTCACATGCATATGAGCAATTGAAAATATTATGGCCCAGGTTGGGTGCACCTTAGTCTTCAAAGTGACATCTTTGTTCTCTAACACATTAAAGAGGTCTTTTGCAGCAGATTTGCTCAATGCAATAATACATTGTTTGATTTCTTGACTGCTGCTTCCATGGGCATTGATTATGGAACCAAGTAAAATGAAATTATTGACAACTTACATCTTTTCTCCAGTTATCATGATGTTGAATTATTGACAACTTACATCTTTTCTCCAGTTATCATGATGTTGGTTATTGGTCCAACTGTGAGGATTTTTGTTTTCTTTATGTTGAAGTGTAATCTACACTGAAATAGTCTTTGATCTTCATCAGTAAGTGCTGCAAGTCATCTTCACGTTCAACAAGCAAGGTTGCGTCATATGTATCATAGGTTGTTAATGTGTCTTCCTCTAACCCTGATGCCTCATTCTTCTTCAGATAGTCCGGTTTCTCAGATTATCTGCTAGCATACAGTTTGAATAAATATGGTGAAAGGCTGAAACACTGACACACATCTTTCCTGATTTTAAACCATGAAGTATCTGGTTCTTTTCAAAGAACAGTATTCCCTGTTCTGTTTGAATGACTATCTCTTAGTCTATGTACAGGTTCCTGATGAGTACAATTAAGTGTTCTGGAATTCCCATTCTTCACAATGTTATCCACAATTTGTTATGATCCACACAGTCAAATGCCTTTGCATAGTCAATAAAAGTCAGATAAAGGTCTTTTCTGTATTCTTTGTTTTAAGGCAAGATCCATCTGACATTAGCAATGAAATACCTCTTTCTACATCCTCTTTGGAATCTGGCTTGAATTTCTGGTAGTTTACTGTCAATATACTGCTAAAATAATTTTTTTAAAATTATCTTCAGGGGGAAAAAAAGGCTTTACTGACTGGGTTACTGCAAGGTTTAAAATCAGGAGAGGTGTATGTCAGAGTTGTATCCTTTCACCGTACTTATTCAATCTGTATGTTGAGCAAGTAATCCGAGAACCTGAAGAAGAATGTGACATCAGGAATAGAGAAAGACTCAATTAACAGCCGGTGATATGCAGATAATACAACTTTCTTGCAGAAAATGAAGAAGACTTACAGTACTTACTGATGAAGACTAAAGACTACATCTTTCAGTATGAATTACATCTCAACACCACCACCAACAACAACAACAAAAATCCTCACAACTGGACCTTAAAGAAAATATTGAATTTGTCAAAGATCCCCTTTTACTTGGATGCACATCAATGTCTACGGAAGCAGCAGTCAAGAAATCTAATAACACATTGCATTGAGCACATCTCTATGAAAGATCTCTTTAAAGTGTTCACAAGCAAAGAAGTCACTTTAATGTCTCAGGTAGACCTAATATAAACCATAGTGTTTTCAGTCATTTCATATGCCTGCAAAATATGGACAATAAGGAGCCTGAAGAAGAATCAATGGACTTCCAGAAGAACAGAAAAAGAAAAATCTATTTTGGAAGAAGTTCAGCAAGAATATTCCTTAAAAGCAAGGATGGTGAGACTTCATCTCATGTACTTTGTAAACGTTATCAAGACAGCCCAGTCCCTGGAGAAGGATATCATGCTTGGTAAGTATACTGTTAGTGAAAAAGAAGAAGACCCTCAACAAGATGAACTGATACAGTGCCTGCAACAATGAGCTCAAACATAGCAACAATTGTGAGGATGGGTCAGGACCAGACACTGTTTCTTTCTGTTGTAAATTAGGTCACTATAAGTCAGAACCAACCTAACAGCACCTAATAACAAGGTCACAAACTATTCTTAACATTTGTTGTCTGATCCCAGGCACTTAAGTAGTATTACATACATATATTCTTGATGAACCTGATGCTCTGTGTTCTTATTGGAAATACCACAGGACATAGCTGTTTGGTAAATTTATTTTCAAAAGTAATTTCTTCAAAAAAATTATCAACATACAACACGAACAAGATTCTTGGTCTTTGATGCCAGTGGATGTGTACACTGGTAAAGGTGAATGAAGAATAAACAGGAAAAACCTCTGGGGTCTGAGTCTGAGTCAGGTTCAGAGATACCCCTAGTGTAGATATTTGGATTCCTAATGATGAAGGAGGGGAAGGCCCTCAAGTGGATAGAATGACACAGTGGCTGCTTCGATGGGCTCAAATATAGCAGGGACCACGGAGCTGGTGCAGGACCAGGCGGTGTTTCATTCTGTTGTGCATAGAGGGTCACTATGAGTCGGAGATGACTCAACAGCACCTAACAATAACAACAACAATTGCTCAAACTGGTAAGGGTGTCAAAGTATAAAAAACCACTGAAAGAAACACAGACAACAGTATGAGGTAGGAATCTCAGAACAGAACTATGCAAGTAATACCACTAATATCTATGAACTAACAATTTATTGAGCATCTATTTGAGCTAAACATTGTTTAGGAGTTATGGGAAATAGAGAATTATTTGACCTAAAACCTTCCTTCAAAGAAAATAATTTGGGGTCTGAGGAAAAATAATAATGTTAGTCATAACTATTTATTGACTACTGAAATAAAAATTTTACATGCATGTATTTTCCAATCCCTGCAATAATCCTGTGAAGTAAATAATAATACAATCTTCTTCTGAAAAATGAAGAAATGAAGGTTCATAGCATTTAAAAGACTTTCCCACTGTAACGTAACATGCAACTGTTAAACCCAAGTTTCAACTCCAAAGCTCCTACTTTGAACTTCTATGCCATATTGCCTTCCTAGACAGTAATGAGTTCCCAGTATCTTGTAATACATTGTACAGTTGTCCTTCTTGGAAACATCCATGTGGCATTCATCTTTAATCTGTCCCTCACAGTTGTTGATACAACTAAATGAAATCACTTACAGAAGTTGCCGGACATACAGAGATATTCACTAAAAATAACCATACACTCTCCCGTTCTTCCAAGAAACTTAAAAACTTAATGATTATGATAAGATTCATAATGTTGTTGTTGTTGTTATGTGCCATGGAGTCAGACTCCCAACACATAGCAACCCCTCCTTAGGTTTCCAAGGCAGTATCACTACGGAAGTAGATTGCCCAACCTTCCTTCTGAGGAGTAGCTGGTGGGTTTGAACCACCAGCCTTCTAGTTAGCAGTCAAGTGCCTTAAACACTACACTACCAGGGCTCCCAAGATTCATAATATTGAAGCTAAAAACAAATCAAGTTGGCATCCATTGGTTTGTAGAGATCAGTGATAACTAGGGAGGCCAGGGGGAGTAGGGCTTATTGTGGATTGTAAAGGATGAGCAAGAGAGACACAGGTGGAAGAAGAAGGGAGGGGAAAACAATCCACATGATAGTAGTCTCCAAGTTACAGCCCTGATTCCAATTACACTTAACAATTTCTGAAATTTATATTGAAGGTTGTATATTAACCTTCATCCTTCTTGTTGTTGTTATGTGCCATCAATAGGACCCTACTCATAGCGACCCCTCCTTGGGTATCCAAATTGGTACCGCTATAGAAGTAGATTGCCCAATCTTCCTTCCAAGGAGTGGCTGGTGGGGTTGAACCACCAGCCTTCTGGTTAGCAGTCAAGTGCCTTAGGCACTATGCTACCAGACCTCCTTCCATACTTCTTATATATCCATATTTGAAAATATTTAATTCCAAACCTTTTAAACATTCAGTCATTTGCACAAACAATTGTGTTATGTAAGCAAAATGTATTACATTGACACTGAACTAAAAACTGTAACCAAGGAGGGGAAAAAAAAAAAAAAGCCAAACTCACTGCCATCTAGTTGATTCCAACTCATAGTGACCCCCTTTGGGTTTCCAAGGTGATAACTCTTTACAGAAGGAGATTGCCTAGTCTTCCTTCCATGGAATCTCTGGTGGATTTGAACCATCAGCTTACTGGGTAGTAGTCAAATGCCTTAGGAAATATACCACCAGAGCTCCTTAACAACTGTAACTGAGTGAGGATAATTAAAATTACAGCTGTGAATTCCTTTCTTGTTCATTTCCTATTACAATGTAGCCAGGAGCTTTATCTTTATTTTGTATTATTTTTAAGTGCCTCACAGTCTATAAATTATTCAGTAGTTCCAACTATCAAAGATCATGGCAAGCAAGGTATTCATTATATGATCATCAATAATCATAGTCACAGTTATTTATAGTTCTTGTAATGACAATTGTTTTCTTGTAAACAAAAGTTTGTATTATCCTAATTTTTAAAATTACTCTGTCATTTTTCTTCGGCAATTGGATGTCATGCTTAGTTTTCTTTTGCAAGTTGGTCTTTGGTAATGCTTCAGTCATGAAATACAAATTAAAGTTTGTAAAACTCTAATTTTTTGTGGATAGGTGGCCATATGAATATGTAAAGAATAATGAAAAGGGGGATGTAAATGAGTAAAGGAGGAGAACAATAGAGTTAGGAAGAAGGCTGGGCCAGATGCTCAAAATGGAAGATGAGTCAAAGAGATGAAGTTCATGCCTTGCCTTGACAAGGGAGTATCAAGAGTGCAGAAAAGATCCTTAGAATAGAAAAAGGAAGTATTAAAAAATGCAGCTGTCAAACCGACGGACTTCCGGTAAGATGGTAGAATAGGCAGAAAGACTGCACAGACCTTCTTCAACAAAGAAAAGGGGAACCAATTAACACAGATATAGAATAACCCTGGACCCCTGAGCCTTGAAGGGAAAGATGTAGAAGTGGACTAAATCCCAACTAGCAGAAGAATTTGCATGAAAATACCAAAAAAGGAGACATACGGAGCTGTGGTCTGGCAGTGATCCTGAGTGATCCTGATAGCACAGACAGCTTGGAGTTTGCCGAGTGGTGGTAGGACCTAAGAATTAACCTAAAAATCAGCCCAACTAGCCAGAGACAGCACAGAGGACTGCTCTGGTGGCTGGGGAATAAAAGGAGAGGCAGCAGTAAAGAGGAAGGCAGGCTGAGCTGTTGACTTTTGCCTGTCTAGAAAGTGCAGCCATTCTGAATGTTCACAAGCAGCTTGACCATTTTGGATACTTAAAGAGACAGCACTCTCCCAGATTCCAGGTTCTGCTTGCCAGTAACCCCAAGGACACTCTGGACCTGGATGACTGAAAAGGTGAGACATTCCCCTTGTTACTCTTATGCCACTCACTCGCTTGGTGAACAGAGGTGCGGCCATCCCCCACTCCCACCCACCTTCTGGGCCCACAGGAACTCCATCCCAGTCTGTGTGCATGGACAGAGCCTGGGTGCCCTGCCCTGCCC
>NW_006921809.1:287882-303299 GCF_000298275.1 Orycteropus afer afer
AAAAAGATGTATCAAGCAAATGGCAACTGCAAGAGAGCAGAAGTGGCAATATTAATTTCTGATCAAGTTGACTTTAAGACAAAAACCACCATATGAGACAAGGAAGGACATTATATAATGATTAAAGGATCAATTGAACATGAAGATATAACCATAATAAAAATCTGTGGATCCAATGAAAAAGTCACAAAATACATAAATCAGACTTTAAAAGAGTTGAAAAGGGAAACAGATGACTCCACTGTCATAGTGGGAGACTTTAATACACCACTTTCATGGAAAGATAGAACAACTGGAAAGAAACTCAACAAAGACGCAGAAGATCTAAACACTACAATCCACCAACTTAGCCTTATAGGCATCTACAGAGCACTTCACCCAACAGCAGCACAATATATATTCTTTTCCAGTGCACATGGAACATTTTCCATAATAGACCGTATGTTAGGCCATAAAGCAAGCCTTAATAAATTTAACAACATTGAAACACTGATTCTCAAAATCTTACTTAAGACATAATCTGGAATTTTATTTCCAATGATGTAATGGATTAAATTTTAGGGTTGAAAAATTTAGCAAATAAAAATACAGGACACTGAAAAAAATAAATAATAAACAAAGAGAATTAGTAAACAGTTACACAAGTAGTGTGCGGAAGAAAAGAGAAAGAGATAAAAGATGATTAAGGATTTAGGTCATAAACTAATAATAGAAAAACAAACAAAAAGAATGTCTCTCTTGAGCACTGTGCTCTTTTAAAGAGCACACTGACAACAACTTGAAAAGTTAGATAACGGAGCTGACTACATGATTAGTGCATTCTACATGTCACATAAACATGTACCATTCACACAGCCTATAGTCAGTTCCATCAATCCAAAAGCAGTTGGCATCAAGTAGATTTTGACACATGGCCACCCCATGTGATTCAGAACAGAACTGCATCCATACATAAGGTTTTCATTGCTACAATCTTTCCATGCTGTGAGATGTTCCGCAGATTGATCATTGGTCTTTAATATTGCATTTACCATAGTTTGTTTAAACATTCACCCATTGATGAGCAGTAAAGTTTTTCTATCTTTTTGTTATTACGTATAATGCTGTGATGAACATGGGTGTGCATATATCTGTTCATGTCACGGCTCTTATTTCTCTAGGATATATACCTAGTAGTGGGATTGCAGGATCATATGGTGTTTCTATTCCCACCTGTTTTAGGGAGTTTCATACTATTTTTTGAAGTAAATTAGTAGGAAGCATTCTTGCCTGCACTAAAGATAGTACAAGTTTCTTCTCACATATTCATAAATCGCTGCTCTTCATACTCTGGGTTCTATAGTGAATAGCTTTCACATTCGTGCTTAAGGCATCTGACTGCTAACCAAAAGGCTGGTGGTTCAAACCCACTAGCTACTCCTCTGAAGGAAGATGGGGCAATCTACTTCCATAGTGATACTGCCTCGGAAACCCAAGGAGTGTTCTCTATGAGTTGGATCCAACTCAACAGCAGTGTGTTTGGTTTTTTGGTATAAAAAATGGTGCAAAAGAACTCTTTAAAGTGCTGAAGATTAAAGATGTTTCCTTGGAGACTAAGGTGCACCTAAACCAAGCCACAGTGTTTTTAATCACCTCATTTGTGTGTGAACGCTGGACAATAAGAAATGCTGTATAAGAGTTGATACTTTTAAGTTGTGTTGGTGTTAAAGAATACTGAAAGTACCACGGACTGCCAGAAGTATTAACAAATCTGTCCTGGAAGAAGTGCAGCCAGAATGCTTCCTGGAAGCGAGAAGGGTCAGACTTGTCTCACCTACTTTGGTCATATTGTCAGAAGGGACCATTCTCTGGAGAAGAATAGTATGTTTGAGAAGTCGAGGGTCAGAGAAAAGGGGGAAGACCCTCAATGAAATTGATTGACACAGTGGGTGCAACAATGGGTTCAGGTATGATAAGGACTGTGAGGCTGGTGCAGGACCTGGCAGTGTTTCATTCTGTTGTACATGGGGTCGCTATGAGTCGGAGCTGACTCAACGGCACCTGACAACAACAACAATAAAATGCAGGAAATGTAAACACACATTAAGTATAAATTCTTCAGAATGGAGGAAAATCACAACAAATGGAAACCAAGATCTAGATTAAGACATTGAGATCAGCAGAATTTTTAAGCATCTCTTTATATATAAACACTTGCATGTTTTTCTTTTTCCTCATAATTTATTTTTAAAAAATATATTATTGTTTGAAGCTAGTAGCATAGCACTGTATTCTGAGGTTTATAAAGTATATATAGTTGGATTATATAAGAAAACAATAGCAAAAAGAAGAGTTCTGTGAATGAATTATTATTGTAAGATTCCTATACTGTTTTGATTACTTTGTTCTGCTCTAACAGAAAATATACCACAAAGGGGTGGCTTTAACAAACAGGAGTTTATTCTCTTACAGTTTTGGAGGCTACAAATCCAAGTTCAAAGTGCCAGATTGTAGGGCTAGTTGATAGCCCCTCAACCTTGGGCTTCAGCTCTGTCTCTTGTTCCCAGCCCACTGAAGCTAGAGATAGCTCTTCATTCAGGAAGCTGCTGGCTGCTGAGTTTGACACACCTAAAGTTGACAAGTAAAAAGGCACAGTCCCAATTTTACCAAACACAGCAGGCCACTAGTTCAAGTTCAGAGACAGTCACAAGCTCAGTAGGAACATGGCAGGGTGTTAAATAAAGACTCAGCTACATGCAGGGCCCAGTGAGAGTCCCAAGATCAGCAGACAGCATAGTAGGCTGCTGAACAATGATTTGGCTACGTGTTGGGTTCAAGTGTGGCAAAAGCTAGAGACTTTTCTCAAAGCAGCTTCTTATATACTGGGAGCAGACCACATCACTAAGACAGCTACTCAGCTGCTTACAGTACATTCCACCATGGAGTTGATTACCAGTCTCATCATGGGGAATAGTACATCCAGCTGCCAGCCACTCAAAACTAGGCCCAGGCAATGTGGCACATAACCTTAACTGCTACAATAATGTTAGATAAAGACTTGCAATAAAACTCCAAGTATATTGAAGATTAATATAATAATCCCCTTCTAGTACATAGATTTAACTAAAATAAAAGTTAAAAAATCTAATTGACATACTGAAAAGAGGCAGGAAAAGGAACAGAAGAAGGAAAACTAGATGGGCCAAATATAAACAATTTCAAATGCAAAAATATAAATAAATATTATGTGCAAATATTATAACATTACAATTTAAAAAGTCAGAGATTGACAGATTGGATAAACAAAACTGGAAAAACTATATACTATATTCAAGATGTACATAAAATATAAAGACACAAATATGCTGAAATTAAATGAATTGTTATGTGTGTATGTGTGTGTGTGTGTGTGTATAAAGTAAGGTATTAAAGTAAATACATCTAATAACATTAACATTAGATATTAATACAGATATAGACCAGAAGAATTAGATGTTGTACTCTGAAAAGATCACAACAGAAGGTCCTGGACAAAATGGGAGAAAAATGTGGAACAAAACTCAAAATAATAAAAAATACCAGGCTTACTGGTATTTATTTGTTTATTTACTTACTTACTTACTTATTTTTGATAGAGACTAGTGGAAGCCCTAGGAGCTCTGGTAGCATAGTGCCTAAGGCATTTGACTGCTAACCAGAAGGCTGGCAGTTCAAACCCACCAGCCACTCCTCAGAAGGAACGTTGGGCAATCTACTTTCATAGTGCTACTGCCTTGGAAGCCCAAGGAGGGGTCGCTATGAGTCAGGTCTGACTCGAAGGCACATGACAACAACAACAACAACAACAGTGGAACTCCAGAGACTATGGCTGCTAGTCACTCTTCAGACATGGAACTGAGCTCACCCCTGTGGCTCAGCTTTCAACCAAATGACAGACAAGCCTGTGGGGTGAGCAAGAACACCAGGGATGTACACACCTCTTAGAATAATCAACCATATGAGATCAAAAGGGCAGCATTTGCTTAAGGGATAAAGCTCAGAGGCAGGAATGGATACAAAACAAAGAGAAATGGAAATGATAACCATAATAAGGAAGTGAGAGAGAGCTGTTTAAATTGTGGAGACTTCATTCAATGTCGTAAAACAAAACTGGTATGAACAGTGAATGGAAAACTAATTTGCTCTGTAAACTTTCACTCTAATCACAATAAAAATGTATGTATGTATACACACACACACACACACACATATATATATATATAACACAGAATTGCAAGGAAAAGGGGACAAATACAAAACAATACTCGAAATACTCGAAGACTATCACAGCTCTTACTCTGTAATTGGTTGAAAAATTATATTTTAAAAAATTCCGGAGTTTATTGAAGATTTGAGTAATACAATGATATACCTTGACTTAATAGATATTTTTGTAATATTACATCTGAAAAAAGAATGCACATTCATTTCAAATGCTGTGAGTTACTACCAAATAAGATGGATGAACAATAAGACAAAATAACTCATTATACTATGAACCAGAAGATGTCAAAATGAATGAAAGAAGCAATTAATAGATGTCAATACTAAGATGACAGAGATTGTAGGAATATCTAACAAAAAAATATGTATGAAAAGGTTAGAACTAGTATTTAGAACTTCACTAAAGTGGAACCAACTTATTTCGTCATTAACTATAGAATGACTAAATGAGTAGTGTTGTATTCCTACAATTAAATACTACATAGCATGAAAATGGGTAAACTATTATTATGCACAACAACAAGGGCCCTGGTGGTATAATGATGAAGTGCTTATGACCAACTGCAAGCTTGGGGGCTCAAACTTACCCAGCAGATCTGCAGGAGAAAAGAACTGTCAATCTGCTCCCTGTAAAGATTACAGCCTAGGAAATCCTATGGGGAAATTCTGTTCTGTTCTATATGGTCACTATGAGTTGGAACAACTCAATGACACACAACAACCACATGCACAATATAATATTGATTAAAGAAGCCAGCATAAGGATATACACTATATGTTTCATTTTATATAAAATAGACAAAACTTATCTATTTTGATATGTCATAAGAGTAGTAGTTACATTCAGTTGGGATTAATTACTGTAAGAGTTCATGAGGGAGTTCAAGAAACTTCTCAGTCTGGCATCATCTTCATGATTGTTGGTATATTTGAGTCCATTGCTGTGGCTATCACTATATAGTGCCTTCCAGCCTACAAGGCCAATTTTTCAGCACTATATTGGACAATCTACTTCCGTAGTGATACTGCTCAGAAACCCAAGGAGGGGTCGCTGTGAGTCAGGTCCGACTCGATGGCACACAACAACAACAACATATTGGACAATATTCTGTGTAGCCCATGTTTTTCTCATGAGCTAATTTTTAGAAATAGGTCACTGGGCTTTCCTCCTGGTCTCTACTAGAACAGTCTTAGGACACTGCTCATCTATCAATTTGTCATACATTGGTGGTTTGTGTTATTACTATAATGCTGAAAACTATGTCACTGATATTTCAAATACCTGTTGGGTTAGCCATGGTAGAAACATTTTATTGAAACTTCCAAACCAAGACAGACTAGGAAGAAAATATGGAGTTGTAGCTATGTTCTGGGAGCCCTGGTGGCATAGCGCCTAAGGCATTTTACCGTTAACCACAAGTCTGGTGGTTCAAACCCACCAGCCACTCCTTGGAAGGAAGATGGAGCAATCCACTTCCATAGTGATACAGCCTCGGAAATCCAAGGAGGGATTGCTGAGTCGGATCTGACTCAATGGCAGTGAGTTTGTTTGTTTGTTTGGTTGGTTGGTTGGTTTAGTTGTGTTCTACTTCTTTGACCACATGGAGTGTATTTACTTGGTAAAAATTCATTGAGCTATGCAGTTATGATTTGTGCACATTTTTGTATTTATGCTATATTTCAATAAAATTTACTTACTACATCTTTAATTTTTTTGTATGACCTTGATCTATTTCCATAGTGCCTTCTTTTTTGATATTTCCTCATTTCCAGTGGGACAATTTTTCAAATCACTCAGTCCATTGCTGCTGGGACTTACTGCACTGACCTGCAATCAAGCCTGTCAATGTTCAATTAAAACCAACAAAGAAGATAATGGCTAAGCAAAAGTAAAGTTGTCAAGACCTTATTATTGCAATAAAATATGCTAAGAATTACATCCTGAATTTCCCAGACTGCATTATTGAAATGTTTGCTAATTTGCAAGACAATTTACCAGAAACTGCTGAAGAGGAACTTAATGAAATTGTGGCTAAAGTTAAATCTAAAAGATTCCAATGCACTTTTCAGAGGAAAAGAAGAGTTCTCTCCAGCTGACAAACAGCTCTGACATTATTAGATGCTCACAGAACTCTCAAAGCTTAGCTTCAATTTATTCTAACATAGACTTGCTCGAAAAGCATCTCACATACATAAACAACTTTAAAGAGACATAAAGCATCAGACTGGGCAGAGAGAGGAAGGCACACGTTTTGGTAACAGAACTGAGTATAAGACTTGAGGAGAAAACATTAGTTGTCAAACTCATACTACAAAGCATAATAAAGGTATCATATCCTTGTATTGTAGTGGAATCACAATATTCTTGAATTGTAATCCTGATACACTGCTGTTTCTATGGCACTTTAGATTATATAAAGCAATTTAAATCATTTATTTCTTTATTCATTTGCTCATAATTTGTGATTCCTGAAATAGAAGTACTGTGCTAGACTTTAAGATGTATGTCATTATACAAAACCAAACCAAATGCACTGCCGTTGAGTCAGATCCTACTCATCACTACCCCTCCTTGGATTTCTGAGATGGTATCACTATGGAAGTAGATTCCCCAACCTTCCTTCCGAGGAGTGGCTGGTGGGTTTGAATCACCAGCCTTCTGGTTAGCAATCAAGTGCCTTAGGCCCTACGCCACCAGAGCTCCCATATCATTATACACATGTGTATAAATTCAATAAGACAAATGGAGACAAGGTGCAATTGAAACAAATAACAAGGCCAGGGAACTACTTCAGGTAGAGAGAGAAAACCTCACTGAGATGAAATTTATGTCAGGACATAAAGGATGTCCACTAAGAAATAAATAGAGCTAAGGTGATAGAAGACATTATAGGGACACAGTGAAGGGAGGTGAGGCAACATTTCAAGTGAAGGAATTCAAACAGGATAATATTTTGAAATTGAAGGAAATCCCTAATAAACACAAAATAGAAAAATCTAGTAGATGAAGTCAAGGAAATATCTCAAAAAAGAGAATTAAAAGTTTGAAAAATAGTCCTAAACATAAAAACATGAAACATTAATTTAATGAACAATTATAATATAAAATATGTATTGGTTGGATGGGGATAGGGAAAGTGGAATGGGGGTGGTACATTGTGCTAAATCCTAATCTTCTATAAAGGAAACCATAATATCTAAATCTGGTATCTCAAGAAAGTAGTATAAGCATACAATTTCAAAATATGAAGATGAAACCAGAAAAATTGTTTCTTACAATTCTTATAAGAAACTTTTAATTGTTTCTTACACATTATTGGATGTGTTTACCAACATTATTCTGACTCATGACTTTTCTTCTCCTCTGCTTATTCTTCCAAATATTTGATCAGACTTGCAATTCTGACTATTGCTATGTAAGGTCAGGAGGTCTGGTGGCATAGTGCCTGAGGCATCTGACTGCTAGCCCGAAGGCTGGCAGTTCAAACCCCCTCCAGCATACCTTGGAAGGAAGGTTGGGCAATTTACTTTCATAGTGATACTGCCTTGGAAACCCAAGGAGGGGTCGCTATGAGTCGGGTCTGACTCGACGGCAGTGAGTTTGGTTTTTTGATTTACGTAGGGTCAATGCTGCTTGACTTCTGAGGCATGTGCCATTATCTATTAATATAATTTTTAATAATAGTTGATGGGTTTGAGTCATAGTTGTACTAGTTACTAATTGTGTCATGTTAGACAAATTTGCTTCTCTAAACCTTGGTTTCCTCATCCATAAATTTTATAAGATTGACTCATAATATTATTGTTACTAAAAAATAAAAAAAATGAATGAAAAGCATTGTGATAACTAATGTTATAGATCTATACATCTATACAGATAGATCTAGTAGATATCAATAGATGAAGATAACACTGTTGAGCAAATACAACAAAATAATGTTTCCAGACTCACTGACTGACATTTTATTTCAACAAGAAAAATGCTGAAATGGTCTTTAAACAAAAACAGTCCCTTGCATTCACAAATGAAATGAAAATATGTTTACTTTGAGCATCAATTTTTTCTTTAAAAACATTATTTACAGTAAACATAATTAAAATGAGCATAGATGTCTGGCCAACTACCTCCCTTAAATTTTCATCCTGTGATGATCTTGCTAAACTCACGTATTAATTGTAGAAGGTTCTTGTAAGGTTATATATATATATATTTTCATAGATAATCATGTTACTGTAAATATAGACCTTTTCATTTATTTCTGTTCACTCTGTATCCCATTTTTCCTTTTATTTTGACTTACTGAGCAAGCCTAGTTTTCCAGTACAGTGTTTAATACCCAAAAAAAAAAAAAAAAACCCACTGTCATTGAGTCAATTCCAACTCATAGAGCCCTCCATAGTATTTCCAAGGCTGTAAAACTTTGTGGAAGTAGAGTGCCTCATCTTCTTCCCACAGAGTAACTAGTGGGTTTGAACTACTGACCTTCTGGTTAGCAGTCAAATGCCTTAAACACTGTGCCATCAAAGCTCCTTACAATGTTGAATAGCAGGTAAGAATAGACACCCTTGAATTGTTATCTGTGGTAGGGATAAATCATTAAGTATGTCAACCATTTAGTATAATATTCAATACCAATTTCATAGATGACCTTACTGAAGTTGATTAAATCTCTTCGTATTCCAATTTTTTTTAACCATGAATGGATAAAATAATGTTTTTTCTACATCTATTGAGATGCTCATTTTTTGTGTGTTTGTTTGCTTTTTCTTTTATAGTCTGTTGATATGGGGAATTATGTTGATTGATTTTTTGAAACTGAACCTACCCTGCATTCCACCAGGCCATGATATATTTTCATTTTTATATACTGTTGAATTTGATTTGATAATATTGTGTTAAGATGGGAGAAAGATGAGGCAGTTTGCTTCCACAAAGATTTACAGCTTTGAAAACCCTATGGAGTAGTTCTACTCTGTCTTTTAGGGTCACTATGAGTTAGAATCACTTTGATGGCAGTGGTTTATGTCTTCTTGATTGAGTCTGGTCATTTGTGTCTTTCAAAGAATTTATCCATTTCATCTAAGTTATCAAATTTATTGGCATAAAATTTTAGTAATGTTAATTTATCTTTTAAATGTATGTAGACTATATAGTGATGTCCCCTCTTTCATTTGTGATATTAGTAATTTCCGTCTCCTTTTTATTAATCAATGTGATTAGACATTTATAATTTTATTGATCTTTTTAAAGTACCAGCTGTTGGTTTCATTCTTTTCTCTATTGTTTTTCTCTTTTCCATTTCTTCAATATCTGCCCTTATATTTATTATTCTCTCCCTTATGCTTTCTTTGAATTTTGTTTCCTCTTCTTTTTCTAGTTTCTTGAGGCATTTTAGATTTTTATTTTGAGATCTATTTTCTAATGTAAGCATTTAATTTATAAATTTTTCTCTAAGCATTCTAGCTGCAGCCCACAAATGCTGCATGTTATGTTCTCATTTATTTTTTTATTTGAAGTATTTCCTAATTTCCTTTGTATTTTTCAATCCCCAGGTGTGCTATTGTGGTTTAATTTCCAAATATTTGGAGATTTTTTCCAGAAAATTTTCTGTTGCTGATTTCCAGCTTAATTCTATTTTGTTCAGTAAAAACACTTGAGTGTATTTTCATTAAGTATATAGAAATTTGTATTATAGCGCAGTATATGGTCTATCTTGATAAGTGTACCATAAGCACTTGAAGAGACTGTGCATTCTACTGATTTATAGAGTGTTCTGGATATGATTGGTAGTGTTATTCAGGTCCCCTATACACTTACATTTTCAATCCTTACTAAGAGAGAAGTACTAAAGTTTCCAATTGTAATTGTGAATTTGTATTACTCCTTTCAGCTCCATCAAACATTTCTTTATGTATTTTCAAATATTGTTATTAGACACATACACATTTAGGATTGTTATTTCTTCTTGGACACTGAGCAATCATTGTGTAATGTTTGTCTTTATTCCTGGTAATATTCCTTACTCTGGATTGACTTTGTCAGCCACTTTTCATTAATATTATGAGGTATATATTGTTTTTGACTCTGTTGCCTTTAACTTATCTATGTCCTAATATTAAAAGTAAGTCTTTCTTAGGCAGTATATAATTGGTTATTGTTTTTTTTAACCCAATCTTTGTTTGAGATTATCAAACTTTAATTGGGTCTCTTAGGTCATTTAATATAATTATCAATATAGTTGGATTTAAAATTACTATCTTGCTGTTTGTTTTTTGTTTTTTTTAGTGAACCCATCTTTTCTGTGTTCCTTTTTTTCTTCCTTTGCATTAGAATGAGTATTTTTTTTTTTAAGGATCCCTTTAAAATCCACTATGGGGACATTAGCTCTACTTCTTTTTTATGATATTAGTGGTGAACTGAAGTTTACAATATATATCTTGAGCTTAATTTCAAATAGAATCTTTTATAGCATAAAATTTTACAATATTATACTTGCTTTTTCTCCCTCTAAATCTCTGGACTAGTGCTGTCATATGTTTTACTATTTCATATGTTATAAACAATATAATATATTGTTATTATTTGTTTCAGAAGTTCACATACCTACTCATGAAAATGAAAAAAAATTAGTATTTTTACCATTTCTGGTGTCTTCTCTTATTTGTATAAATTTATATTTCCATCTGGTGTCATATTTATTTACTCTAAAATGGCCTTATATTTCTCCTTTTGTAAGAACATAATTGTGGATGGTTGAGTTAATCTACTCAATAGTTGAACTGGGTTTGGGTTTTGTTGTTGTTATAAGTTCTAGAGCATCATGATTTCCAAACCTTCTAACATTACACTTTTGCTGTCTTGTGCATAATATGGGACCTTGAGTCTAGAGGAACAACTTTCCCACTGCTCCAGTTCCACCTTCAGCTTTCAGCAAATGTTGCAAGCCTGTATTACAGAAGGGATCTCTCTCTACTCTCCTGCCTTTCCACAAAAATAAACTACTGTTGCTTGTTGCTAGGTTGTGGCTAGGGAAGAGGAGTTTGCCCTGTTCTCTGGGTCTGATCTTTCTTTAGCAGGCTCTGTGAAACTGATCCTTAGAAGTGAGACTCTCAGTGTTCTGTCCCTTTCCCTGACCTAGTGCGGCAAATGCATGCTGCTTCATGTCTGTGTGGGGTCCTGTACTAGAGAATTTTCTCTCATTATCCTAGTGGGAGTAGAACTCTGCTTTGAATCAAATGCATGATCACTGGTTCCTTGCTCCACTTCTAGTGACAGTTTTGTTTCTATCCCTCTCTCAGAAGCAATAGATTTTTGCCTGTACCCTGTCTTCTTCTCAATGTTATGGGTCTTTGTCTAGACTTTGGGGGCAAGAAGGATCCCTGTGTCTTCTCATGGAAGTCTGTGCAAGGGGACAGATTTTATGTTTGTCCCCAGTGGAACAACTGAACATGGGTATTATCAAAGAGGTTGGTGGCAGGGAAATTTAAGATCTCCTGCCCTGCCTCTATTCTTTCTCAAGAACACACAGTGGAGGAGTATGTAGAGAAAAAAGCTTGTGAGTGAGTGCAGTAATTAAGTTATGTGTCTAGTTGGCTGGGCCTGGCTTTGAGTGGCTGGCAAGCTGAATGTAGTTATTGCCCATGATGAGACTTGTAATCAAGTCCATGGTGGAATCTGCTGTGAGCAGCTTAGTAGCTGCCTTAGGGATGTGGTCTTCTTCCAATATATAAGAAGAAGCATTAAGAAATGTCTCTGAGCTTTTCAGCATGTTTGGACCCTGCATGTAGCTGAGTCTTTATTCAGCAACCCATGTTGCCTGCTGATCTCGGGACCATTTCTGGACTTGAACTACTGGCTGCCATGTTGATTGAAAACCTCGGGACTGTACCATTTTACTAGCAGACCTTGGGTTTGTTAGCCTCATAAGCCAGCAGCTACGTGAGTTAAGAGACACCTTCAGCTCCAATGGGCCAGGACCAAGAGGCATAGCTGAAGCTCAAGGTTGAGGGCCTTCACCCAGCCCCTAAAACTGGCACTTTGAACTCAGATTTCTAGCCTCCAAAACCATAAGAGAATAAATCCCTGTTTGTTAAAGCCATACATTTGTGGTATGTCTGTTAAAGCACCACTAGATAACCGAAACAGTATGATATCCCTTTTATCACACTATCATGCTATGTTCAATCTTTATGGATCTGTTAATATCTTCTTACCCATTCTTATGGAAACTACCTCTTCCTCCCATTCTTTACCAATGTGACACTGTTTATATGCCTCATTACCTCTCTCAGAGTGACATAGAAATAGTTCACTTGCTTCCTTGTGATCTCAGGATCCATATGATCTCCGGATAAAAAAAAAAACAGTTGTAATTCTGTAGATTATTCACCCTTTCCCTGTTGTCAAGGTGGAAGACATGTTCTCTTATAACTTATTATAGCCTTAAATGGATAGAAATTCCTTGAGAATAATCTTTTGAGGTATTTTTAGCACTAAAATTAATTATAAAGGGCTACTGTGGAATTTTCTTTTTCCTTGGGGAACTAAGCAAGGACTTCTATGCTCAAGAATTTCCTTGTCAGAAAATGCAAAAATCATCTATCATACTGTGGTGGCATACATGTTGCTATGATACCAGAAGTTATGTCACCAATATTTTAAATATCAGCAAAGTCATCATGGTGGATAAGTTATATGGAGCTTCCAGGCTTAGACTTGGAAGAAGGATATGGCAATCTACTTCTGAAAAACTATTGCCAATGAAAATGTTATGAATAGTACAAAAGCATTGTCAGTTATAGTTCCAGAAGATGAGCCCCTCAGATTGGAATTCACTCAAAATATGACCAGGTGTAGTAGTTAAGGTTGTGTGTCAACTTGGTTGGCTTGGTTGACTGGGAGGGCAGCTGGTGTTAGTTATTCCCCATTATGAGACTGGTAATCAACTCCATGGTAGAATCTACTACAAGCAGCTGAGTAATTGCTTTAGGGATGTGGGCTGCTTCCAGTATATAACAAGCAGCTTTGGGAATGGTTTCTAGCTGATGGCATGCTTGAACCCTGCATGCAGCCAAATCATTATTCAGTATGCTGATCTTGGGACTTTCAATAGACTTGAATCAATGGCCCACTATGTGATTTGGTAATATCAGGATTATGCCTTTTCATTTCTTGACCTTGGGTTTGTCAGCCTCAGCAACAAGCAGCTGCCAGGGTGGAGAGATGCCTCTAGCTTCAGTGGGCTGGGAGCAAGAGGCACAGCTGAAGCCCAGTGTTGAGGGGCTTTCATCCAGCCCCTAGAGCCTGGCACCTGGAATTTGGACTTCTAGCCTCCAAAGCTGTAAGAAAATAAACTCCTGTTTGTTAAAGCCATCCTATTTATGGTATATTCCTATAAGAGCAGCACTAGGTAACCAAAACACCAGGAACAAATTGCCTCCTCAAAGTAGAGGTATCTTTAATGCTTTAGATGGAGTAAAGCTTTTGGGATCTTCAATTGCTGATGTGGCAAAATGAGAAGAACCAGCTATACATTAATGAATAATTGGAACATGGAATGTACAAAGTATGATTCTATGAAAACTGGAGATTATAAAAAATGAACTACTTGAAGATCAATATCCTACCCATTAGTGAGCTGAAATGGACTAGTATCAGCCAATTTAATTAGATGATAAGAAAGTCTGTGATGCTGGAATGACAAATTGAAAAGGAACAGCATAACATTTAATATCAAAAAGACATTTCAAGATCTATCCTGAAGTATAATTCAGTCAGTGATAGCATAATATCTATATGTCTACAATGAAGACCAGTTAACATGACTGTTATTCAAATTAATGTACTAAGTACTAATAGCAAAAATGAAGAAATTGGAGATTTTACCAACTTTTAGAGTCTGAAATTGAGCCAACATGAAATCAAGATGCATTGATAAGTACTGGTGATTGGAATGTGAAAATTGGAAACAAAAAAAGAAGGATCAGCAATTGTATAAAATTGTCTCTGTGGTAGAAATGATGCTGAAATCACATGATAGGATTTTGCAAGATCAATGACCTATTTATTGAGAATACCTTTTTTCAACATTATCGGAATCTTTACACAAGAACTTTGTCAGATAGAGTACACAGGAATCTAATTAGTTACATCTGTGGAAAGAGACTATGGAGACGCTTAGTATCAGTCAGAACAAGGCCAGGAACTAACTCAGAACAGACCATCAGTTGCTCATATGCAAGTTCAATTTGAAGCTGCAGATAATTAAAACAAATCCAAGAAGTGCAAGTACAACTTTGAGTATATCCCACTTGAATTTAGTTATTGTTGTTGTTAGGTGCCATCGAGTTGATTCTGGCTCATGGTGACCCTGCGTACAACAGAATGAAACACTGCTTGGTCCTGTGATTGAGCCCATCACTGCAGCCCCTGTGTCATTCCATCTTTTTGAGAGTCTTCCCCATTTTTTCTGACCCTCCACTTTACCAAGCATGATATCCTTCTCCAGGGCCTAGTCCTTTCTGATAACATGACCAAAGTAGGTGAGACATATTGAACACTATTGATTGAAGCTCAGATGAGTTGTTGGATGACATCAAGATCATCATATTTGGAGAAAACAAAAAGGTCATTTTAAAAAAAAGAAGGAAAATAGACCAAATGAATGTCAAAAGATAGTCTGAAACTTACTCGTGAACATAAAGCAGGCTGAAGCAAATGGAAGAAATGATAATGTAACAGAGCTAAACAGAAGGTTTCAAAAGGGTGGCTCAAGAAATAGAGTGAAATATTATAATTAAAGTAAAAGACCTGGAGTTAGAAAACTAAAAGGAATAACAGGCTTGACATTTCTCAAGCCGAAAGAACTGAAGAAAAAAATCAAGCCTCAAGTTGCAATGTTGAAAGTTTCTAAGAGCAAGATACTAAATGAATAAGGAACATCAAAAGAAGATGGAACAGGTATTTTGGTGTAGTGTATACTCCTGTTCACCCTGCAATCCTTACGGAAACAATGGAAGACAGACACAGAGTAATCCCTCCCAGACACTATGGGAGAGAGATTCAATAGATCTATCATCTCAGGACCATACTACTGGGCGACACCAGACTCGATTGGCACAACAAAATGCATAAAAGCCTTGTTCTGTATGCTACATTGGTGAGTAGTGACTGGG
>NW_006921809.1:303399-307112 GCF_000298275.1 Orycteropus afer afer
AAGGGAGGAAAAATGTGGAATAAAATCCAAAAACTCAATAATGACCAGAATTACTGTCAGATGAAATCTGATGAGACCCCAAATACTATGGCCCTGGAATACATTCTGCACCTGGAATAAAACTCACCCCCAGGGGCTGGCTCTCAGCCTAATAGTTAACAAGATGTACACGCAGACTACTCAACCCACATACGCTTATGGTAATACATCCCTTAGAGCAATAGACTACAGGGCACCAGAGGACCAACATTCAATTCGAGGAAATGCAGGACAAACAGGACTGTATAAATATGAAGGGTACAGGGGAGAGTTACAAGGTAGGGAGGGAGGAGACTGGGTTAGGGTTGGACATGGTAAATGGGAAGTGAAACTAAATGTACACATAATGTTGAAAGTAAAACAAGCTCTTAAATAAATGAATATATAGATAGATAAAAAGAAGATAGATCAGAGTCACTCAACCAAAAAGAATTGGTCAACCTTTAATCATTCAGGAGACAGCATATGATCAAGAACCAATGGTATTGAAGGAAGAATCCAAGCTGCACTGAAGGCATTCATGAAAAACAAGACTCCAGGAACTGATGGAATACCAATAGAAATGTTTCAATAAATGAATGCAACAGTGGAAGTGCTTACTGGTCAGTGCCAGATAGCTACCTGGGCAACCAACTGGAAGAGATTCATATCTCTCCTTTTTCAAAGAAAGATGACTCAACAGAATCTGGACATGATCAAACAATATCATTAATATCACACTCAAGTAAAGTTTTCCTGAAGTTACAGTCCTATATTGACAGGGAACTACTAAAAATTCAAGATGGATTTAGAAAGGGGGGTGGAGTGAAGGATCAAACTGCTGATGTCAGAAGGATTTTCCTATCAAATATAAAAGTTATTTCTGAAAGCAGAGAATACCAGAAAGATGTTTATCTATGTTTTATTGACTACAATAAAGCATTCAACTGTGTGAATCATAAAAAAGTTATCAGTAACATTGTGAAGAATGGGAATTCCAGAACACTTAATTGAGCTCTTTTGGAATCTGGACATAGACCAAGAGGTAGTCAGTCATTTGGAAACAAGTGGATACTGCATGATTTAAATTCAGGAAGGGTGTGTATCAGAGTTGTACCCTTTTACCACACTTATTCAATCTGTATGCTGAAAAAATAATCAAAGAAGCTGGATTATATGAAGAAGTATGTGGCATCAGGATTGGAGGAAGACTCATTACAATCTGTGATATGCTGATGACATTAGCCTTGCTTTCTGAAAGTGAAGAATTCTTGAAAAATCTTACTGACATAGATCAAAGACTACAGCCTTTGGTATCCTCACAACTGGACCAATAAACATCATGGTAAATGGAGAAGTTGTCAAGGATTTCATTTTACTTGGGTCCATTCATGGAAAAGTTGGTCAAGAAATCAAAAGATGTATTGCATTGGGCAAATCTGCTGCAAAAGACCTCTTTGAAGTGTTAAAATAAATAAATAAATAAATAAATAAAGATGTTATTTGAAGAGTAAAACGGACCTGACCCAAGGCATGGTGTTTTCAATCACCTCATATGTATATGAAAGCTGGACAATGAATAAGGAAGACCAAAGAAGAATTGATGCCTTTGAATTATGGTGTTGTCAAAGAATATTGAATATAACATGGACTGCCAAAACAATGAGAAAATTTATCTTGGAGGAAGTAGAGCCAGAAAATTCCTTAGATTCAAGGATGGTGAGGCTTCATATTACATACTTTGGACATGTCATTAGGAAGGACTAGTCCCTGGAGAAAGGACATCATGCTGGGTGAAGGAGAGATTAATGAAAAAGTGAAAGACCCTCAATGAAATGGATTAATACAGAGGTTGCAATAATGTGCTCAAACAGCAACACTTGAGAGGATGGTGCAGGACCAGGCAGCGTTTCATTCTTTTGTACTTATGGTCACTATGAGTCAGAATATTGTCACAATATTATTGGTGTTATTAGGTGCACCTGAGAACAATAATATTATGACCTATTCTTTTTTCTAGGAGCTCTGGTAGCATAGTGCCTAAGGCACTTGACTGCTAACCAGACAGCTGGTGGTTCAAACCCACCAGCCACTCCTCGGAAGGAAGGTTGGGCAATCCTACTTCCGTAGTGATATTGCCTCGGAAACCCAAGGAGGGGTCGCTATGAGTTGGGGCCGACTCGATGGCAAATAACAACAACAACAACATTCTTTTTTCTAAAGGTACTAAGCCAAAGACTTTACATTCAAGAATTGCCTCCCCACTTTTGGTTGTGGGGCATTGAGTTTATGCGAATGGTGGTGGAGTATTTTGGAAAAGGATAGCAATAATGATTGCACAAAATGAAAAATGTCATCAATGTCCTTGAGCTGTAAATGTGGAAGCTGGTGAATGTCTTGTGTGCTTTCATCACAATAAAAGTGGAAAAAAAAAAAAAAAAGAATTGCCTTCCCAGAAAACTCAAAAATAGGTAAATTATTTTCAAGAGTCTTAAGGAACTGACTCAGAGTTAGAGATGTGAAACCATTTACATAAAATAGAAAGAATATCAAATTCCCATCTTAAGATGGCAAAGAAGAATTACTAGAAACTAAAAAAATAGCTAGTATTATACCTAATAGAGAAATATTAGTCATTCCCATTAAAATTAGAAACAAGACAAAAATGAATGTTATCACCATTATTTTTTAATACTATTCTAAAATGCTAAGTACTGCATTTAATCAATAAGTAAGATAAGCCTTGTTGTTTGTTGTGGTTATGTGCCACGGAGTCTGACCCGACTCATAGCGACCCCTCCTTGGGTTTCCGAGGCAGATCACTACGGCAGTAGATTGCCCAACCTTCCTTCTAGGAGTGGCTGGTGGGTTTGAACCACCAGCCTTCTGGTTAGCAGTCAACTACACTACCAGAGCTCTTAGGTTTGAAAAATATTTTTCAGATGATACAATTACCTATAAGAAAATATCAATAGAAAAAATACTATAACTTATTTTAATATTCATTGTGTTTTCTGGCTATGGAATACATATAAAAAATGGATCACATAATAATTTAAGTAGCTATAAACTACAATTGAAAAATATCCAGAACAGCACAAAACATAAAATATTTTGGAATAAATACAATATGGGAAATATTTTTGACATGATAAGAAAAATTAACATTAAATGAGAAGCTTAATTGAAGGCAATTAAAAGAATGTACATAATATGTTCTTGAGCTATGAGGCTTAAATATTTTAAATATGATAATCTATTTTTCATGCAATTTTTATAAAATGTAATTTTGAAATGAAGAACAGGTTCTTCTTATCAATAGAAAAATATGCCATCTATAACTATACTATTTTAGAACATCATGGATAGTCAAAATAAGAACAGAAAGCCCAGATATATACCTAGTATGTGAAAATGTATGGGAAAAAACTAGATTATTCAATACACTGTACTGGAAATGGAGATTAAATTAAAATAAAATAAAACTATAAAATTAGTCATCTTCAACACATTGTGTATTAAATTACAAATGAATTAAAATAAATTCTAGATGGATAAAAATAATTCTTAGAACTACCTGAAAAAAAGTAGTATAGATTTACATTTCTTAAAATGGGTCTTTCTAATTATAATATTAAGATAATTTGGAACAAACAAAATAGTTTTATATATGTGTTTTGATAATCTACAAACAC
>NW_006921809.1:307538-314225 GCF_000298275.1 Orycteropus afer afer
AATAATTCCACAGTGTTTTGGTCCTCTGGTATTGCTTTAACACAAGATACCATAAGTATATGGCTTTAACACATGAAGATTTGAAGATTTATTCTCTTACCATTTAGGAGGCTAGTAGTCCGAGTTCAAAGTGCCAGCGTGTGGGGCTGGGTGATTGCCCTTCAGCCTGGGCGTCAGCTCTGCCTCATGCTCCTGGCCCACTGGAGCTTCAGGTGTCTGTTCACTCCGGCAGCTGCTGGCTGCTGTGGCTGACAAAACCCAAGGTCAACACGTAAAATGGCACAGGCCCAAAATTATCAAGTAACAGGATGGGACACTAGTTCAAGTCTAGAGACAGTCCCAAGACTGGCAGACAACAATGGCAGGCTGCTGAATGAAGACTTGGTTACATGCAGGGCCCCAATATGCCAAAAACATAGAGACCTTCCTCACAGATTCTTCTTATATACTAGAAGCAAACCACATCTCTAAGGCAGCTACTCAGCTGCTGCAGTAGACGCCACCATGGAGGTGATTACCAGTCTTACCATGAGGAAAAACTTCATCCAGCCAAGTTGACACAGAAGCTTAACTACCACACAGTTAGACACTTATCCCAAGTAAATCATCATAGATGTGTTCTCAAATTTAATGACTTTCACATCACATCCATTGTACTAGTGCAAGGTAAAAAAAAGTCCAACAAACTTTAAAATCTTTAGTACCTTCCTATGATAGAGCACTGTATTATCATTTCATCTTATAAAAAAATGTTTATTGATTCTCCTGAAAGTGAAAAAAAATAGTATATATAGTATAAGCTCTTTATTATAAATATTACCTACAGAGGTCAAAGAAATAAAAACTAAAAAGATAAAATAGCCTTTATCCTCTTCAGTTTAAAGATATTGAGCCTACAAGAGTTTAATAGTTTTGAATTAGAAAAGAGAAAGATTTTAAATTATTATGTTGAAAGAAATCCAGTATGGACAGGTAGATATTTCCTAAAAAGATTAACCTTAATTTGTAACTTTTTTCCCAATTCAGGCCTGAGGTCACTAGGTTAGCCCTTACCATTACAAATAAATTGAAAAAGGAGCAGTATCATAAAGGCGGCAATGAAGGACATGAGAAGAAAAAAGATTAATTCATAACAGTAGTGAAAGTGATAATAAAATACGAATCTTTGACCACATAAACATTTTGTGCTCAGCCAGCCAGTGGTGCTCAGTGACTTAATGAGGAACAGTCTATTATACAGTATGGGAAAGCATCTCAGATACACCTTCATTAAAATGTATGAAGACCATTAAGCTAGGGATGATAGTGCAATCCTGAAATTAAACCCCAGTTGTTGGTGTTGTACCAGCTTGAACCGACTGTGTGTCAGGAGGGGTTTTTCCTACATGTTTCTCCACAGCTATTCTTCATATCAAAGTAAGATCAAAAAGAGAGCTTGGACACGCACTGCACAGCAGTGTGTGATGACCATTTGGCCCACATTCTAACAGCCCAAGCACTTCGGGGAAAATTTTAAGTCATTGCATGATCACCACCTGCCAGAAAACTAGTCCAGCTGTGACAGAGCTGAAGAGGCTAGCCAGTACCCACCACAATACAGCAATAGGAGAAAAAAAAAGGGTTTTCAGCCTTGCTTTCATTAAATGTCAGAAAGCTGTAGATGAAGCAATATGAAGAAAATGTTGGGATAGGTATAAAGAAAAGATTGTTGTTTTCATTGTTATGTCCCATCATGTCAGACCCGACTCATAGTGACCCCTCATTGGGTTTCTGAGGTGGTATCACTAAGGAAGTAGATTGCCCAACCTTCCTTCCAAGGAGCAGCTGGTGGGTTTGAACCACCAGCCTTCTGGTTAGCAGTCAAGTGCCTTGGACACTATGCTACCAGATACATATTAAACTAATTTTGTTAACTGTGTACCTAAGAATTGTACAAAACCACATATACAGCTTTTACTTATTTGAGGTATTTTATGAAGGAGTGTTGTCAACAAACATGTAGTTCACCTGATTACACTGGCAAAGAAAATGGAGAGATGATGTACTAATTTGGTTAGTAAGATCTTTCTTCATAAAGTCTGATATAGAAATTATGGTGAAAGTTATCTGCGATATTTTGTTCCCTGCCCACTATCTTCTCCAAATTTTATCAAAGGGGATAAGGAGATACAGATAGCTGCTATTGAGTGGGTTCTGACTCATGGCAACTCTGTGTGCAGCAGAAAGAAGTGGTGCCATCATGTTTGATGTATATTTGAGTCCATTGTTGCAGTTAATATGCCTATCAATTTAAACAAAGATCTTCCTTGACCTCGTAGGCCCTATGCTTCACCCATTCACTCCTCTAGCCATTGGTCTCGCTTTGTGACATGTACAAAGCAAGGGGTCAAGCCATGTTCTGTGTTCCAGGGGGTTCTTACCGGTAAATTTTCAGAAGTAGATCACCAGGCTTGTCTTCTTAGTTTGTCTTCGTCTGGAAGCTCCACAAAAACCGGTCAACCACGGGTGACCCTCCTTGTTTCTGAAAGACTGGTGTCATAGCTTTCAGCATTACAACACGCAAACCACCACAGTAAGAGAGACTGATGGTGGAAGATAAGAGTTCTGAAAAAATAACCTTGTAGTGCTGAAATTAACATGGTAGATAAAACATTATGAAAAATTCAGAAAATCGTCCCACTTCTCTGGGCTATCCATGTACTGAATAGCACAGTCTATCTTGCAGTGTGGTGTATATCTCCCACTTGACACTGTAAACTTCTCTAGGACCAGAATTATGCCTGGTCCACACTGGTATCCCCCAGTTTCTACATAATATAGTGCTGGTATCTGTGTAGTATGCTCTCCAAATAATTTACTGAATTGTATTTTTCAATATTGCTGTAGTGCTGATCATCTAAACTACTATTAGCAATATTTATAAGCTAATATGGTCAAATGTACCTATGATTTTTAGGGAAAAATTAATACCATGTATTGATTAATTAGCCATATTAACTGAGTTCAATATATTGAAGATATTGTCTTCAGATTCTTGTTTTTAGTTTTATGCATCATACCACTATAATTAGTAAATGGTTCTTAAAAGTCTCCTCATATGTATTTTCTATCTTTTGATTAAGGCTGAAAGTGTTGAAATTTAAGCAAATCACACAGGCAAAAAAAAAAAAAATGTCACATAATTTCAATTCTTAGGAAAATTTGTTCAATTTCTCTTCTCTAGTCAATAATCTCATTATCCAAAAGCTGAAGCTGGAGTTGCACTATCTCTTCAGAATGTTCCAGTTTATATGATATAATACATAATTTAAATGCATGAAGGTATATTGGTCTCCTTGAAAGCTTCTGAAGTTGAGTATACAAATATTGAAGCATCCTTAAACCATTTGCTTTTACCATATCAACAATCATAAATTGGAGTAGAAATATTTTGTTAAGTGGCCAGTTATCTATATATTTTAATGATATTTAAAAGTACTATTCAAATGTGGAAAGACGTTCTTTATCCCTCAAAGTGTTTCCTTAATATCAAAAGCTGCTTTGAATAATTTTTTTTCTTTTCTTTTCTCTAGAACTCTCTTTAGAAAGTCATCATTAACTTCCAGCTCAGGGTTTAACATTATGGTTTTGCAAAGGCTTATGAGTGGAATGTGCATGTTATTTTCATCCCCAGCTACTTTAGTGCTAATAGCAAACCACACTTATCTAAATGTGACATAATCTTTTAGTGCTGAGATAACTTTGCTGTTCACATCACCACCTCTCAAGGGACAGCTAATTAGCAGCTCAGAAGGAAAGAATGATCTACCAAACAGAAAAGACTGTTTCAAGGAGGTAATCAGTCTCCAATAGATTCCAGGTTGGATAGTAATAAACAAAAATGTGTTTCCCTTCAGGACTTTAATAAACGCTACCCTGAGTTTTCCACTTTCACAGTGGATTGACACATGGAATTAAAAAAAAAAAAAAGAATTAACACGTATCTAACTTCTCAATTGTTTTGGGATTGCCATTGCATTCCTCTGAAAGCAAAGACTGCAAAGTCAAGCTGATAGTTCTGAAGTGCATTTTGTGTAAGAGTTTGTACTCTATCTGTAATGATTTTATTATTTTTTTTTTCTTTTTGCAGCCTCATCAAAATGGTCAATGTCATCAAAACAGCAAATTTGCCAGGTGCAGCTGTTCTACATAGTGGTACACACGAGCTCGGAATACTAATGTCCTCTAAACATTCTGGGTGTGATGACATAATCTGAAGAAAGAATTTTTTTCCCAACAATAATGTGATCTCTATATTTAGGTCTTTTAAGAAATAGGCAATGTATTCAGGATACTGTCATGAGGAAAATAAAAAGCACAATCAAGTGCTTTTTATTGTTTCATAGGGATATCTTATTAACTAGCTCAAGCTCCAGTAAGCAAAAGGCTACCTATAATGCATTGCGCATCTGAGTGACACAGAAGTGGAAAATGGAATTCTTCTTTTCAATTTATAGGCTAGGGAAATAGACCATATATATATATATACACACTATTACATAGTTAGAGATAAGTATTGATTTGGGTGAAGAGAAGAGCAACGTACCAAATGTGAGTGATCAACATGGTGGCATTGAGGAAGAGGAAGACATAGAGAGGTACTTTGGAGGTCCAGACAACAAAGATGAACCCTTTTGCACATACAGTACTGTGTTGTCATTGAAGGCAAACATGGGTATACGGGTGGATAGACAGGTAGACAGGCTGAACTATTAGGTATGTCTATGAAGCAGGGAGTGTACCCAAGACCATATATAGCGTTGTCAGACAATGATCTGATAAGTGTATTTGTATGATCTGTAAGAATTCCCAGGTGTATAGTAGAGCTGACAAGGGACAAGATTGTAGTCACCTCTTGGACACAGCCAGCTACCCAAAGGGAGCGAGTAGTTGAACTGTTGGGCTTGGGACCATAGTCTCAGGGGACATCAAGCTCAATTGGCATAACATACTACAAAAAACATTGTTACACCTCCTACTTTGGTGAGTAGTGACTGGGATATTAAAAGTTTGCAAACAGCCATCCAGATGCAACCATGAATGGGTCTCTCCCCATCCAGAGCAAAGAAGAATGAAGAAAACCAAAGATTCATGGAAACAATTAGTCCTAGCGACTGGTACGCCATGCGATCCTCAGCCTATACGACTATGAGATCAGAAGAACTAGATGGTGCCTGGCTACCACTGTCAACCACTCGGAAGGGGATCTATGTAGAAGATCCTGGACAGAGAGGAAGAACAATGTGGATCAAAACTCAAAATCATTTGGGAAAAAAAAAAAAGAAAGGGACCAGTTTGCTGGTCTGATAGAGCCTGGTGGAACGCCTGAGACTATGGCCCCTAGCTGCCCTTTAGGTCTAGAATTGAACCCACACCTGTGGCTTCCAGCCAAACAAAAGACAGGCATAGGAGTTGAACATTTACCTGAGGTAAATACAATCCTTGGAGAGA
Source organism: Orycteropus afer afer (assembly GCF_000298275.1). Classification (NCBI taxonomy): domain Eukaryota; kingdom Metazoa; phylum Chordata; class Mammalia; order Tubulidentata; family Orycteropodidae; genus Orycteropus; species Orycteropus afer. The sequence continues at coordinate 313,029 of NW_006921809.1, forward strand.
ACAATCATGGGAGAAAAAAGGGCTGTTTATGCATGGGGAGACAGCTCAGGGGGCAGGAGTGCATGGAATTTTGGACACAGGGAAGAGATAACTATTGGAAGGAAGTGGGAGGGGAGCTATTGCATTCTGCATACAAGAAGTCATGAGACATACTATATGTGAAAGGTTACATGGAAAGTGAATTTTCTCTGTAAAGATCCACCCAAATCACAATTTAAAAAAGAAGAAGAAGAACAAAATGACTAAATAAGAGCAAAATATCAAGTGCTTGGTGTAGTAGCATCTTGCAGAGAAGGGATTAGCTTCATAATTAACTTCACCAAGTCTTGAGATTGTAATGAAGATGATTAAGCATACCCAAACACTGTTTGATCTTCTCTTGGAAAGTCAGGTAAGCAGCACTGAGGAGTTCCATAGGTACAGAACTGCTCAACATCTCTTTCTATCTTTTGGTGTAAACGAATACTATTATAGACAGCATCACTTTTCTTTAAAAAGTATTAAAAACCTTTACAAATTTTGTAAATGTACCAGGGTACACCCATCAGGCATAACTTTGTAAAGTTCATTGTGAAGATTTAAAATATGTTTGGTGAACTGATGAGACAGGCCTTACAAAGGACTGCAGAGATTTTGAGAAGACTGAAGACACAATGCAAGCCGGGTGTATTACCACTGTCAGACATAATCTGGGTATGGCGGCACTGTTCTACTGAAGCTTTTTTCCAATATATTTTTTTTTTTTGGGGGGAGCACGAGAAGACAGGGGATGGAACAAATTCTTGGGACAACACTATTCATCTTAAAGTGAAAAAGATCCAGACATAAATAGGCTGTCTCAGGAACAAAGAGGAGAAGGTGGGATACAGAAGCAGAAAGATTCTTTTCACTTGAATATATCCTCAGTCTAGAATGTTGGGTTTTTCTCTGGGTGGTTCAGAAAACTGTGCACCACATTGGGGTAAAATTAAGGCTGTCTTAGAATCTTACTAACAGAGTAGAATTCAAAAGCAAGGGAGCCACTTTCCTAGTCCAGTCCCAGACCACTGTGCAGGGTTTTATGCAGAGAGCTTAGCCACCAATTACAAACTAGTCTGGCAGGCAGCAATCAAGCTCACAGTGCTTGGGGCAACACTGAGAAGGGCCCTGTCTCCAGCCCTGGGAAGCAGCCACAAGTCAGCCACCACTCCACCCTTT
>NW_006921809.1:314892-316167 GCF_000298275.1 Orycteropus afer afer
GCTCCTTAGGATCCTCAAAAGTACTTGAAGGTAAGATTTTAAATTCCATAAATAGCCACACTTCCTTCAAGCACAGACTGGGACTAATATGAAGGCAGATTGGTTACAACTAACATTACATTATATCATAGACTGCTTTATATTTCATAGACCATTTTACAAGCTTTGTTTTATAAAAACCTTCTCCAGGCAAGAGTTGGTATGGCATGAATATGGTGGAACTGCCTGACTTTCTATCTTAAGAATTACAAGGCTTCAGAGTCTCTTGCCAGAATCAGGACTGAATTCTCCTGTTTCACACCTCTCATTCCTTCATTCCCTGTCACTGCTGTCTTCCCTTTATCCTTGCCTCTAACTAAGCTCCACAAGTTTGCCTGCCTTCAAAGGAAGGACAATGTTCACAGAGATTCAGCTTCAGTGAGTAGGATATGGGGGACTAATGGAGAACAGCTGCATCCCAAAGTTATTTCTTTATGGTGAGCTAATAAAGGATAGATTGTTCACAGGATGAAATGAAGTGTGAAACACATCTGAAACTTTGAAATGCTACTACAGATGACAGCCAAACAACTGTAAAATAAAGATGATTAAGCACACCCAAACACTGCTTGATCTTCTCTTGTGCGGATTGCAGAGTCAGGCAAGCAGCACTGAGGACTCCAAAGGTGCAGAGCTGGTCAACACCTCCAGCATATAGACTTTTCCCTAATCACTGGCCAATAAAATCTTGAGACATATTGCAATATATACTACTGTTGTTGTTGTTAGGTGTCATGAAGTCGTCTCTGACTCATAACGACCTCATATACAGCAGAATGAAACATGGCCTGGTCCTGTGACAGCCCTACAATCTTTGCTATACCTGAACCCATCATTACTGCCACTCTGTCAATCTGTCTCATTGAGGGCCTTCTCCTTTTTCATTGTCCCTCCACTTTACCCAGCATGATATCCTTCTCCAGGGAATGGTCCCTTCTTACATGACCAAAGTAGGTGACACGAATTCTGGACATTCTCGCTTTCAAGGAACATTCTGGCTACACCTCTTCCAGGACAGATTCATCAGTTCTTTTAGCAGTACTCTCAGCATTCTTCGCCAAGACCACAACTCAAAAGCATTGATTCTTGTTTGGTCTTCCTTTTCATTGTCCAGTCTTACCTGCATATGAGGTGATTGAAAATGTGATGGCTTTCATCAAGTGCACCTTAGTCTTCAAGAACACATCCTTGAGAGTTCCAGCAGGATGGCGGACTAGGCACAAGGACTGCACAGAC
>NW_006921809.1:317308-318448 GCF_000298275.1 Orycteropus afer afer
CTACTCTTCCCCCCATTCGAACAAAAGCCTTGACCAACATGTCCCGGACACTGGTGAGCAAGGAGGAATCCCCCACAGAGCTGCCACCTGCTGAGCCTGTCCTCAGCCCCCTGGAAGGTACCAAGATGACTGTGAATAACCTGCACCCTTGATTCACTGAAAAGAACATTGTTGAGCTTTTCTGTGTGTGTGGAGCCCTCAAGCGGGCTCGGCTGGTCCATCCTGGGGTAGCAGAGGTGGTTTTTGTGAAGAAGGATGATGCCATCACTGCATACAAGAAGTACAACAACCGGTGTTTGGATGGGCAACCAATGAAGTGCACCCTTCATCTGAATGGCAACGTTATCACATCAGACCAGCCCATCCTGCTGAGGCTGAGTGACAGCCCCTCAGTGAAAAAGGAGAGCGAGCTGCCTCATAGGGTGAATTCTGCCTCTTCACCCAACCCTCCTGTAGAAGTGGACCCTGACACTATCCTGAAGGCACTCTTCAAGTCCTCAGGAGCCTCTCTGACCACACAGCCCACAGAATTCAAAATCAAACTTTGAGTGGGGAAGCGAGGCAGCCAGAGCATTCTGGGGACAGAGGAGGGTGGCTCTGTTGCCCAAGCCAAGCTTGTGACCAGTGGGCCGTTGGACTGGAGGCCCCTGAAAGTGGGAAGGGTGCCAGGTCGACTTGTCCTCACTGGACAGGTCCTGCCTCTCCATGTTGTGTCCTACTCTCTGCTTTTCTCTTCAGTGACATTTCCTGTAGTTTGTGTTTTCTGCTCTCCACCTTGTCATCAAGGTGGACTCGTGTTTCTCAGAGGGTCCCTCCCCTAATCTCAGTCCCAAAGGGAATCCTTACTTGGAAACACAGCACTAAATTGTCCAGCTGTTCTCTTGTGGTCCTGTGGGATTCAGGACTGGGGCTGTTTGAAGAAGACTGCTTTTTCCAGGAGGTGGGGGGTGCAACCTCTGCTATCATAGCGGGAGCCAGGTCTGCTCAAGAGGGAGCCGGGGCTCAGGTCACAAACCCCTGTTCTCTCACCACAATTGGCTCTAGGCCGAGTTGGAGAGAGCCTGTGGCAAGGGCAGGTAGGCTGCTGCTTTGCTGTGAAGAATACTTGGAGGGTCCTTGCCAACTCTGGCAACCCCAAGT
>NW_006921809.1:319043-327175 GCF_000298275.1 Orycteropus afer afer
CTCCTGCTGATTTGTTACGACTCAAGGGAGCCCCAGTGAGTAGTAAGTGACAGAAAAGACAGGGCCAGCAACTCCAGGACCTGAACTTCTAAGAGCCTCTCAGGACTTGTGTGGGTTAGCCCAGTAAATAAAACCTTAGAAATTCATGTTTCCACCATTAAATCTATTGTCAGCAGAAGTTACCCAGGGTTTGAACCCACCCTCAGTACTCCAGCTCTGAGGTTGGCCAGGCCTGGGATGTCCCAGAAAGGTGCCTCCTTCCAGGTTCTTGTAAGGAATCACCATTTCCTCCCTGTCCCCCCATGAATGGGGACAAGCTTAGTTCCCTTCAGCATCTGGAAGACATTCTCCCCACACTTTACCTAGAGAGCACCAGAAGGCAGTAGGGTCTGGTTTCTCAGGTGCTAGAAACAGATCTTTGCTTGGACTCTCCTTGGAGCAGGGATGGTAAATATGCTGCCTGTGTGGCTTTATCCCCCGCCATACATACCCCTCCTCCCATCACACACCAACTGCAGTTCCCTGGAGCCCAGTGCAGCCGCCTGGCTGGCTGGACACCGTGCTCTGAGTAGCGGGATGGGAGGTGGGGTTGAGGGGCCTGGTTTGCTTTCCCTGCCCTACAGGACTGCCTCCCAGGGGACAGGGAAGGAAAGGTGGTGGGTCTCTTTGGTTCCCTCTCCACTACCCACTCCTACTACATTACCCGTCTGTCTCTCTATTCAGAAGGAGAAGAGGCCTTAGTGATGGAGAAGATTATTGTGTATTCCTTAACTATTTATGAATAAAATGTTTGTTATTCCTAAAAAAAAAAAAAAAAAGAACACATCTTTGCCCAATGCTGTATGACATCCTGACTGCTGCTTCCATTGGTGTTAATTGTAGAATCAAGTAATATGAAGTCTTTGACAACTTCGATCTTTTCTCCATTTATCGTGATGCTGCTTATTGGTCCCATTGTGAGGATTATTGTTTTCTTTATATTGAGGTGTAATCCATACTGCATACTATAATTTTCAATCTTCATCAGAAGATTAATTAAGTTTGTGTGTCAACTTGGCTGGGCCTGGTTGAGTGGCTGGGCAGCTGGATGTAGTTATTCCCTATGGTGAGATTAGTAATTAACTCCATGGTGGAATCTATTGGAACAGTTGAATAGCTACTCTTGGGATGTGGTCTGCTTCCCGTATGTAAGAAACAGCTTTGGGAATGGTCTCCAACTTTTTGGCACACTTGAACTCTGCATGTAGCCAAGTCTTCATTCAGCAGCCTGCCATGCTCTACCAATCTTGGGACTTTCAATGGACTTGAATTAATAGCCTGCTGTGTGGTTTAGTAACATTGGGACTGTGCCTTTTTACTTGTCAACCTTGGGTTTGTCAGCCTCAGCAGCCAGCAGCTGCTTGAGTAAAGAGGTGCCTCCAACTTCATTGGGCTGAGAGCCAGAGGCAGAACTGAAGCCAAGGTTGAGGGTCTTTCAGCCAGACCCTAGGGCCTGGTACTTTGAACTCAGATGTCTAGCATCCAAAACTGTCAGAGAATAAATTCCTGTTTGTTAAAGTCATCCCATTTGTGGTATATTACTGTCAGAGTGGTACTAGGTAACCAAAACAGCCATATTTTTCAACTACCCATATGTCTTCTTTGTTTTCAACTTTCACATTCTAATCACCAGTAAATATCAATGCATCTTGATGACATGTTTGGTATATTTCATACTGTAGAAGTTGGAAAAAATCTTCAATTTCTTCATCTCTGATTTCAGCGTTTGGTCCATAAATTTTAAAAAATAATTGCAGTAAATTAGTCTTAGGTATAGACATATAAGGAGCTCTGGTGGCATAGTGCCTAAGGCATTTGACTGCTAATCAGGAGGTTAATGGTTCAAACCCACCAGCTGCTCCATAGAAGGAAAACTTGGAAATCTACTTCCATAAAGATTTACTGCCTCAGAAACCCAAAGGGGGTCACTATGAGTCAGAATCGACTCAATGGCAGTGAGTTTGGCTTTTATTTATTATTATTGTTATTATTTTGGTTTTATAGACTGCAGTGTAGTAAATTACCTGGTATGACTTTTCTAGCCATAAGTCTTTGTAAACTCCATGGTGGAATTTGCCATGATCAACTGAGTAGCTCCTGATTGTTAAAGTTATCCACCTGGGGTATTTCGGCTGAGAGTGGCATGAAGCAATCTTCTGGGAAGTTCTCTCTCTCTTAGGTGTATAGAATTCTGATGTTGGGATTGGTTAGTTTGGCCACTCTGCAAGGCTCAAAAGGAGCCCTCCTAAAGGCAGAAGATATCTCTCATTGCTGGCTTAGAGATGTGAGAGACATGCATTGCTGAGAGAGAGAGATGCAAGAGACACATACTGCTGAGAGTGTCACTGAGAGACACACACTGCTAAGAGAGACACACTGCTGAGAGAAACAGAAGAGACACACACTGCTGAGAAAGACCGTTGGCTGAGAGACAGTGGGCTGTGAGAGACTGGGTGCATTCCTGAACTTCAATTTTAGCCCGTTGCTTCCATAATAAACCCCATTATCAGTGAGTTCTGTGTGGCCTCTGCAGCGAATTATTGAACCCAGCAGAGGCAGTGTGTGTTGCAGAAGGAAAGGTTGGTGACAGGGCTGGAGGGAGGCAAGATGTCTAGACTCACAAGAATAGGCCTTGGGCTATTGATGGTGATTCTGTCTTCCTCCTGTGTGCACAGAGGAGATCAGAAGATGTGGCCTGCTTGTCCCTTTGGCATTGGCATATGGATATTATCCTATCACTACAGCATTGTACTTCAGGATGCATTTTGAAAGGTTCCTTTTGACAATGAATGTGACCCCATTCCTCTTTGTCATTCTCAACATAATAGTCCGTATGATTGTCATATTCAAAATGACCAATACCAACTCATTTCAGTTCACTAATGCCTAGGATATTGATCTTTATGCATTCCATTTCATTTTTGATGACTTCCAATTTTTCTCAATTCACACTCTGTACATTCCACGTTCTGATTATTAATGGACATTTGTAGCTGTTTCTTCTCATTTTGAGCCATACCCCATCAACAAATGAAGGTCCCAAAATATTACTCCATTGACATCATTAACGTAGCCTCTACTTTGCAGGGGCAGCTATTCTCCGGTCTTATTTTGAGTCTCTTCGAAACTGAGGTGCTCATATTCTGATACTGTATCAGACATAAGGTTTTTGGTGGCGAACTATTTATTTAATTTCAGAAATGGATCTGGCCACATCCTTCCTCCTAGTCTGTCTCAGTCTATAAGTTCACCATAGGGGACGCTGGTGGTATCTGAAATACAGGTGGCATAATTTCCAACATCATACCAACATGCAAGCCAGCACAGTATGACAAACTGGCAGATGGGTGCTAGCAATCAATATTAGCTTTTATTATTATTTTTGTATTTAATTTTTATTTTAGAGGCTTTTGGAGCAGGAGCTTCTTCTATTTTATGAGAGATGAACAAAATTCAAGGCTTTCTTCTCTGTGCTTCCGTAACCTCCTGATTTCATTATAGCACTTACCATGCTTCTGTAATTGTCTGCAAAATTGTCTGCCTCTGCTGACAGAATGAGGGTACCTGAAAGGGAGGAATTTGCTGTATTAGTCTTTCTATCCTCATACTTTAGCATACAGCTTGGTGCAAAATAGGATTATAATAGATGCTAAGTGAATGTTATTTAGCTTTTGTAATTGTGTTCTGTTTTCATATAGAGTTAACAAACCACACAGCAGGCCATTAATTCAAGTTCATTGAAAGTCCCAAGATCAGCAAGCATAGCAGGCTGCTGAATGAAGACTCAGCTACATGCAGGATTCAAGTATGCCAAAAAGCTAGAGACCATTCCCAAAGCAGTTTCTTATATATGAGAGCCAGACTAAATCCCAAAAACAGCTACTCAGCTGCTCCAATAGATTCCACCATGGAGTTAATTACCAACGTCACCATGGGGAATAACTACATCTAGCTGCCCAGCCACTCAACCAGACACAGCCAAGTTAACACACAAATTTAACTACCACAGTAGCCTTGGATATAGTAATGAGGTCAGAGATCACTTGATAGAATTTTGTACAATCAACAATTATTAGTTGCAAATACTTTTAAAAAACAGCATAAACAGTGACTATACACATAGACCTCAGCAGACAGATTACACAGGAATCAAATAGACTACATCTGTGGAAAGAGACAATGGGAAAGCTCAATATCATTAGTCAGAACAAGGCCAGGAGCCAATTGTGCAACACACCATCAGTTGTTCATATTCAAGTTGAAGTTGAAGTTGGAGAAAATTAAAACAAGTCCTCAAGAGCCAAAATATGACCTTGAGTATATCCTACCTGAATGTATTGACCATCTCAATAATAGATTTGATGCATTTAACATCAGTAACCAAACACCAGATAAGTTGTGTGAATAAAAAGACAGAAAAGGAAGAAGAGACTAAATTATTTTAAATTTAATGAATCATGCTAAAATAGTACTATGCAGTGCTGTGAAACTGCTGTCATATAACCTTAGCTCTGTGATTCTGAAGGTAGTGAGAATGAGAACTGGAATAACAAAACCTGGCCATATTGTCATTAAGACCCACTATAATGTGACATTGAAGAGAGATAGTGACAATAAAAAAAAAAAGACTTGTTCAATAAAATCTTGCCTGGTTCTCTCAGTTCTCATGTTCTCTGTATTGATATTCTTCAGCTTTAACTTTGTTATGTTTCCCTGTATCCTCATTATTCTCCCTAAATTAAAATTAATGTTAATCTTTTCTCTCCTCTATTTCCATCTTCTAGTCTTATGCCTACCCATGATGCCCTTAGATGCTGTTTTGGTTATCTAGTGCCACTCTAACAGAAATACCACAAAAGGATGACTTTAACAAACAGGAGTTTATTCTCTTATAATTTAGGAGTCTGGAAGCCCAAGTTCAAAGTGCCAGCTCTAAGGGCAGGGTGAAAGTCCCTTGACTTTGGGCTTCAACTCTGCCTCTTGCTCCTAGCCCCCTGGAGCTAGAGTCACCTCTTTACTCAAGTAGCTACTAGCTGCTGAGGCATACAAGCCCAAGGTTGACAATAAAATGGCACTGTCCCAATATTACCAAACAATGCAGTAGGCCCCTAGTTCAAGTCCAGAGACAGTCCCAAGATTGGCAGGAAATATGGCAGGCTGCTGAATGAAGACTTGGGCTACATGCAGGATCCAAGCATGCCAAAAAGCTGCAGAGACCCTTTTCAAAATTTCTCCTTATATACTGGAAGCAGACCATATCCCTAAGGAAGCTACTAAGCTCTTCCAGTAGATTCCCCCCTGGAGTTGATTTCCAATCTCATTATGGGGAATAACTATATTCAGCTCTGGTAGCATAGTGCCTAAGGCATTTGGTTGCTAACCATAAGGCTGTAGGTTCAAACCCACCAGCCACTCCTTGGAAGGAAGATGAGTCAATCTACTTCCGTAGTGATACTGCCTCGGAAACCCAAGGAGGGGTCGCTATGAGTCGGGTCCGACTCGATGGCACATAACAACAACAACATTTTTATGGGAACTCTGATAGCATAGTGGCTAAGGTACTTGACTACTAACCAAAAGGCTGGCAGTTCAAACCCACCAGCCACTCCTCAGAAGAAAGATAGGGCAATCTACTTCCATAGTGATACTGCCTCAGAAACCCAAGGACGACTAGGAGTCGGGTCCGACTTGAGGGCACATAACAACAACACAACAGCCATTCAACACCAGACCCAGCAAAGTTGACACATAACCTTAACTACCACAGATACAAAGGATATTAAGCATCCCTGGGTTTCAGACTCTAGAATCTCCCAGTACTGGTGCTGTTCATTTTCAAGAGGGGTCACCCATGATCTTAGACTTGGTCTCCAACTCCACAACTCCTGAACTATAGAAGAAGTAGAGCACTAAGAGCAAGGTTTTGCTTCATGGTTCTCTCCCCCTGGGACTGGAGGAGAGCAATAGTAGGAAAGGCAAGAGATAGTTGCCACATCTGGTGGCGTAGTGCTTAAGGCATTTGACTATTAACCAGAAGACTGGGGGTTCAAACCCATCAGCCACTCCTTGGAAGGAATATGGGGCAAACTACTTCCCTAGTGATACTGCCTCAGAAACCCAAGGAAGGGTCGCTATGAGTTGGATCCGACTCAACGACAGTGAGTTTGGTTTTTTTTTTTTTTTTTTGGTTTAAGGTAAGTTACAAAGACTAAAGGAAAGCTAAAATAACATTTTAAAGCAGGTAAAAGCAGCCATGTTTAGTTTTATGGGTGTTCATGTTTTAGCTGTGAGGCTAAAGATTTTAATAACTAAGAGACTTCTTCTTACAAGTTCTACCTTCTGGTATCCAGCTGAAGAACACAAGCCTGGCTGGAAAATGTCAGGGCTGAAAGCTTCCAGTCAAGCAAAGGATTGTTTTGCAAAACTACATTTCTGAAGAAAATTAAGTGATTTCTCCTTGAATGTTCTAGAAATTATTTTCCCAGTTTTTAGCGTAATTCTTAAATTATTATAGAAAATTGCTTTAGAGATAGCTCCTTTTCTATTATCTATTTAAACCTAGTCTTACAAATTGTTATTCTGTTGTTGCTGTTCGGTGCCGTGGAGTCATCTAATTCATAGTGCACCCTATGCATAACAGAACAAAATACTGCCCTGTCCTGCCCATCCTCCAAATCATTGCTTTGCTTGAGCTCATTGTTGCAGCCACTGTGTCAACCATTATCAGGCTCTTCCTGTTTTTTGCTGGTCGTCTTCTTTACCAGGCATGATGTCCTTCTTCAGAAACTGATCCCTCCTGATAACATGACTTAATCATCTTAATTAAATTATTATTAATTCCTCAAAACTTCATGACTACAAAAGTTGTGTCCAGGTTATCATCAAATAGTGATGATAACAACAGCAGTAGCTCCCAGTTATTGGCCACTTATCTTTTCTGGTTACCTTGTGTGTGTGGTGTGGACATTATCTCAAATATCTTCACAACAATTTAAAAAATAGATGCTGTTTCAATTTGCATTTTATAGATTAAGAAGTGTATGCTTAAATGAGTTAGTAACTGGATGAAAATCATAAAACAAGTAAAATCCTGTATGTAGGTGGTACCATACATTTTAGATCCTAGGTAATGCACAGGAATCAAGTAGCTACCTCAACTCACCGCCATTGAATTGGATCTGACTCTGCGACCTCTCCTTGGGTGTCTGAGGCAGTATCACTACTGAAGTCGATTGCCCAATCTCCTTCCAAGGAGTGGCTGGGGGGTTTGAAACACTCGCCTTTGGATTAGAAAAGTGTCATTTTGTATAGAAAAGTGTTATTTTATATCTGGCATTTGTAAGAGGAATCTGCATTTTCTAGTTATGGAGGTAAAATCAGCAGTATTCAGCTGTTGAAAAGTTAAAGTAAGATATTGATCATCACATTAGTTAGCATTTATTGAGCACTTAGCTGGTGCAAAGCACAATTCCAAACACTGTAGAAACCCTGTACAGAGTTAGGTCCTCTATAAAATCTCCATGTACAAATGAGGAAACAGACACAGATGAGTTATTTATCCCAGTTTTCTCAGTGAGCAAGTGGTATAACTAGAATTTCAAATCACGTGGCTTGTTAAAGTAAGAAAGACTGTCCATCGAATAAGAGTTGTGCAATCAAACCATAGAGTGACTCTGGCAGAGAAGACTACTACTTCATTGTAAATAATTTAAGACAATGGTTCTCAGATTTTGGATTTCATGGGTCTACACTTTTTTATTTTTTATTATTATTTTTTTTGTAATTGGAGAAGGTCTTATAGAAGTTTGACATAATCCTTGTTTTCAATCAAATAAGAATGCTGAAAAGAATCACCTGTCATGTGTATACAACATTATTTTATTAAAGGAAACACATAGTGACACCACACCAACAAAGACAGAAAGAATATAATTTCAGAATAAAATGCAAATGTTTATATTTAATAAATGTAGCATTATTAAAAAATACTATATTATCTCACCAGCCACTCCTCGGAAGGAAGGTTGGGCATTCCTACTTCCATAGTGATACTGCCTCGGAAACCCAAGGAGGGGTCGCTATGAGTCGGGGCC
>NW_006921809.1:327275-336260 GCF_000298275.1 Orycteropus afer afer
AGCTACCATTATAGGAAGGTTGGGCATTCCTACTTCCATAGTGATACTGCCTCGGAAACCCAAGGAGGGGTCGCTATGAGTCGGGGCCGACTCGATGGCAAACAACAACAACAACAACATATTATCTTATTTTTCTCATTTTTGTTGTGCTCTGACAAGCACTGCAGCACACCCTGGTGCTTGGGAGTCACAGGTTAAAGAAAATACTGGGGAGAACTAGGACTGTGTGTTTGGAAAGAGAAGGAAGCAACCCTCATCCTCCATCTTTTCCTGGTTACCCTTCAAGCACACTCATCCTTCAGAGCTCAGCTTAAAGAGTTACTTATTTAACTCCTGCACACATCTAAAACTAAACTCCACAAGATGAATTCTGGGACCTGGAACAGCTCACCACTGCATCTCTTTAAACCTAGTATGTACCTGGGAAGAGATGGTGCTCAATATCTGTTTCATGAATAAAACTGTAAATACATATCTGACGGTGTTGCTCATTTTGCTAAAATCAGAATTTGCATATGCAGTCATCACAACAATCATTCCAATTAGGAAGTTTGCTCTTTGATTCCACTGAAAAGACAGGAATTTGGTAGGATATTTCAGGAATGATATACATTTACATGTGAAAGTGTTAACATACCTTTCTAAGGATAATTTTAAAATAAATCATTTTTTTAAATGATTCTTCTTTCATCACCCAAAATTCTTAAGAATCTGTAGACATGTAGATCTATGAGTGCTGGTTCTGTATACAGAAGGTCAGCTAATAAAAGGTGCAGTAGCATTGAACATATCTAACACCCATCATGTCCTAGAAACCCTGTTCTTGCTATAATACAGTACTATGGATTTTCTTTTTACACTGATCAGTTCTGTAAATTAACTCCTCTATCAACTTTGCTGATACTATTATTTTTCAATTTTAAATTGGTTATTTATTTACTTATTTTTTTCAGTGTGCTTTCTAAGAATAGATATGAAGGAAAAATCAGGATTACTATTGATTTGATACAATGTACTTTGTTTAATCTTGTTTTGTTTGTGCTCTAAGAGGTTGGCCAAGACTTGGCAGAATATATATTGAAAAAGTGACACATCAGAGTGAGGCCCAAACTTAGAAGAGAATTTCTAATCATGCTTAGGCTGCCATGGAATGATAATATCAAACAAACTTTACCACTCGTCAATCTTTGGCTTAGAAGTAAAAGTGATTAATGAAAAACTGTTATCTGAAAACGAAGTTTGACATAAGCAACACAGGAACCAATATTAACAGAATAAACTTAGAGGAACCAAACCTTTATAAGAGTTGTTAGTACATGGTGTAATTTGGTCAGTCAAAATACAAGGTCTAGCTATCACCAAACCTTGCTAAAAGGAATTTGAGAAAGCATTACTTTATAATTTGAAGGAAACTACAATTACATCTCAAAACTAGACAAGGTTTGCCTGATAGTATTCTATAAACCAGTGGTTTGGGGAGAATTAAATTAAATAATCAAATTATTACTAATAAACTCTATTGTAGAAACCTAGCTTACACAATTAAAGGACAAGTCTATTCAATTATTTCTGTCACTACACTATCAATTAGCATTCCTTGAATAAAATATGGTTGGTCTAGTATTGATGTAATTTATATTCTTGGACTGCTTATAAAATTGATTTTTCTTCCCCTTCTACTAATCATATGATCATATCAGTTTCTTTCTAATATCTCTACAAATTACAGTCCATGTGACATGAGTAAGAGGGTAAAACTTATAAATAAATTAATAGAAGTTTGAGAAAAACACTCCAGAAACTTAATAATAATATGAACAAAAAATCTAAATCTGAGGCATAAGAAGAATAATCTTACTAAAGAAATTTATCTGATCAACAAATCCCTACCTTTGAAGATACTGACAAAATAGCAAATGAAGCAGGTCATATCAGAGTCTAAACTGTGAAAAAGAAAATGGCATCATAAATCAAAGTATGAACAATCATTGTGAAGATGCAAATGCAAATATAGTCACAGGTATGTCTGGCACAACAGAGGAGAGCAGAAAAGGGTCATCCCATTAGCTAGAGACCATTCCCAAAGCTGTTTCTTATACACGGGAAGCAGACCACATACCCAAAGGCAGCTACTCAGCTGCTTACAGTAGATTCCACCATGAAGTTGATTATCATTCTCATCATGGGGAATACTACATCCAGCTGCCCAGGCACTCAATCAGGCCCAGCCAAGTTGACACAAACTTAACCACCACACAAATTATAAAGGAAGTTTTGCTGAATATGACCATTAGAATGAAAAATGTATGATAATATCAAATCTAAAAGACAATAGCAATTTGAAAAGGCTGCTGAATGAAGATCCATCTAAATACAGGTTCCAGGAGTGCCAAAAGCTAGAGATCTTCCTTAAAGCTTCTTCTTATATGCTGGAAACTGACCACATCCCTAAGGCAGGTACTCAGCTGCTCACAGTAGATTCCACTATGGAGTTGATTACCAGTGTCATCATAGGGAATAATTCCACCCAGCTTCCAAACCACTCAAAGCAAGGTCTAGCCAAGTTGACACACACCCTTAACTACCACAGTGCCTTTCACTAAGAGACAAGGTTTGGAAGGTTGGGAAGGAGATTATCAAAAGTCAGTGAACTTAATTTCAAACAATTTAGTTAATAGGAGAGTGGCGTGGTAAATTATGGTATATCCACATGTCAGAAATGTATGTAATTACTAAAATAATGGGATAAAACTGGATGAACTACTGTAAAGTATCTCCACCCCCTTGCGTTTCTAAGGTGGTATCACTACAGATAGCAGATTGTTCAACCTTCCTTCCGAGGAGTGGCTGGTGGGTTTGAACCTCCAGCCTTCTGGTTAGCTGTCAAATGCCGTAGGCACTATGCCACCAGAGCTCCCATTCTCCAAGACCTACTGTCAGATTAACAGAAAAGTAAGGAGCTAGTGGTTAAGTGCTGGGCTGCTAACTGAAAAATCAGCAGTTCAATCCCACTAGCCGCTCTGTTGGAGAAAGATGTGGCAGTCTGATTCTGTAAACATGCCTTAGAGATGCTATAGTATAACTTCATCTTTGTTAAAAGCAATAATAAAAATAACAAATAACAAACTAGACCCAAACACACAAATTTATGTTACCATTGATTACCTTTGTGTGGCAGTTTACAGAGATTTTCAGTTTGTTTCATGTTTGCATTATTTAAGGATTTACAATTACCTGAATGCGTTCATTGTTGAATAGCTGATGAGAGGTTTAAAAGATTAGCATAATTATGCAATTTCTAAAGAGAAGTTTTACAAGACACTTGTAGGAACATTTTGAAGAAAAACTGAGTGAGAGATTAAAACTGTGAATTAATGAAGAAAAAGACAATGTTCTTGAATGGGAACACTCAAGATTGTAAAGCTATCCATTTTCCTTAAATTGACCTGCACATTTAACGCAATTTGAATCAAGATCTTAGTGGAGTTTCTAGAACTTGACAAAGTAATTTTAATGTTTCTCTGTTGTTGTTGTTGTTGTTATGTGCCATTGAGTTGGACCCAAATCATAGCGACCCCTCCTTGGGTTTCCTAGGCACTATCAGTACAGAAGTAGATTGCCCAACCTTCCTTCCAAGGAGTGGCTGGTGGGTTTGAACCACCAGCCTCCTGGTTAGAAGTCAAGTGCCTTAAGCACTATGCTACCAGAGCTCCTAATGTTCCTCTAGCAGACCAAAATACATAAAAAGTCAGAAAAAACTGTAAGTAGCTGAATAACTAGAGAAGACTTACCATGCCAGATATGAAAAGGTAGTTAATACTGATGACAGACTAAGCAAAAGATTCAAAGAACAAATATATATAAGATATTCTGTTTAATGTTATACAATAAGTTATGAAGTTTATATGTCATGAAGTTTATATTTATATACTTTGTAATGTGTTATGAAGTTCCCATTCATAGTTAGAGGGTTATTTAAATGAACTTAAAAATCATATGTATGTTAGACAAAAAAAGAAAAAACAAAGAGCCTTTCCCCTTCATTATGCTGAGATAAATATGCCCAAACATGAAAGATTTTAACATAAAAATTAATTTATATAGTTATGAGAGTGAAATATATATATAGTAATTTAGGTAATATTAATGTAGAAAAAGCTTTCTGAAATCTAATAGAAGAGACAAGGCAGCTACTCAGATGCTTACAGTAGATACCACCATGGAGTTGACTACCAGTCTCATCATGGGGAATACTACATCCAGCTGCCCAGCCACTCAACCAGGCCCAGCCAAGTTGACACACAAACTTTACCACCACAGTTCCATTCCTTGTAAACTTGGCACCTGTACAGAACTTCAATGGGTGGTATCTGTACAGATCTCTTCACTGGGTGTCTCCTGTCCCCTAGTTCCTAGTTCCTCACCCCTTGGCCTGGTGGGCCCCGTTCCTTTCCCTCTTGAGCATGACAGCCCTGCCCCCTAACTCTTGGGCAGTGGCTTGACTCTACCCCACTATCTCACATGAACAAGCAGCCCCACACTCCAGAACCAAGTTGATGAAGGTCTGGCTCTTTGAAACCTAGGGGGCTTTGGTCATTCCACCCCCAAAAGCCATGGTCCTACCCTTAAGGCTGAGGCAGCTCTCTTTCCATTTCTTTGGTCTCTCCACTTCTGCTGATTAATGCTAAGGGTAACCCGCTCTGCCGGAAATCTTCCTGCTTCGAAAGCACTCAGCTTTCTTGCTCCATGGGCCGGCCAACCTTCTACTCCATTTCATGCTGGTCTCTTCTACCAATTAATGCCTGAAGGCAACCCACTCTGCCAGGAAGCAGCCTACCCAATGGCATCCAGCTTTCTCCTCCGTGTTCTGGTAAGCCTGTTGCTGTTAATGCTGGTCTCTGGGCTCTGCTACTGCCATCTCTCATACTGATCTCTCTGCTCTGCTCCTGCTATTTCTCATGCTAGTCTCTTGGTTTTGCTCCTGCCATCTCTCATGCCATATGCCAGGGCCTCTCTGCCAGGGTCTCGGGTCAAGGATGCACTTCACTCCTGTTTCCATATTATAGGTATCTGTCAGAGCAGCACCCCACTTTCTCAGTACCATATTCTGTTCTGGTTACCTAGTACCACTCTGATAGAAGATATACCACAAATGGGTTGACCTTAATAGGACTTTATTTTCTTACAGTTTGGGAGGCTAGAAATCCAAGTTCAAAGTGCCAGGCTCTAGGGGCTGTGCGAAAGCCCCTCAACCTTGGGCTTCAGCTCTGCCTCTTGCTCCAGGCCCACTGAAACTAGAGGCATCTCTTCACTCAGGCAGCTACTGGTTGCTGAGGCTAACAAGCCCAAGGTTGACAGATAAAATGTCATAGTCCCAATTTACCAAACCACATGACAGGCCATTAATTCAAGTCCATTGAAAGTCCCAAAGTCAGCAGAGCATGGCAAGCTGCTGAACAATGATATGGCTACATGCAGGATTCAAGCATCCCATTAGCTAGATACCATTCCCAAAGCTGTTTCTTATACACGGGAAGCAAACCACATACCCCAAAGCAGCTACTCAGCTGCTCACAGTAGATTACACCATGAAGTTGATTATCAGTCTCATCATGGGGAATACTACATCCAGCTGCCCAGGCACTCAATCAGGCCCAGCCAAGTTGACACACAAACTTAACCACCACACAAATTATAAAGGAAGTTTTGATGAATATGACCATTGTTGTTGTTGTTGTTATGTGCCATCTAGTCGGCCCTGACTCATAGCGACCCTTCCTTGGGTTTCCGAGGCAGTATCACTATGGAAGTAGGATTGCCCAACCTTCCTTCCAAGGAGTGGCTGGTGGGTTTGAACCGCCAGCCTTCTGGTTAGCAGTCAAGTGCCTTAGGCACTATGCTACCAGAGCTCCTCCATTAGAATGTAAAAATGTATAATAATATCAAATCTAAAAGACAATAGCAATTTGAAAAGTAGCAAAACAAAAAGACAAAACCCAGCATGATAAAGAGAAATACCCATGTTCTTCTGTTTCCAGAATAAAAATTTCAAAGTTCTAAGGAACCCTCTCATTGGACAACTGCTACGTTCATATAGGTTTCACAGTTTGAGGCATCACTGGCTTCACAGAGGAGAAGAGAATTCTCAGTGGGGGCCTCCAAAAGAACAATAAACAGCTAAACTGAGCCCAGTGCAAGCTGAGGCCCAGTTTCCTTACAGAGAAACACAGTAGGTGCTCCCAGACAGGGATAAAGTTGGGGGTTGGGGAATAGCAATAGGGAAGAAGTCTGAAACAATCAACAACACAGAAAGAGCAGGATTGCCTCACAACCAGGTTTCCATAAGAACACTGGCTCTGGAGTATGAAACCTCAAAACATAAAAATAACATACAGCTGGAGATATTTGTTGTTAGGCAAACATTTAATTGTTTTGTTTTTTAATTGTAAAAACATAGGTAACACATTTGTCAATTCAACATTTTTCACCTGTACAATTCAATGAAACCAATTATATCAATTGTAGTATGCAACCACCACCAACTTCATTGCCATGTTGTTCATCCCCATTAGCAGAAATTCAATGCAAGCTAAACAAGAAATTTTTATCTCAGAGTAGGAAATGTTTTATTTCATAAGACACAAAAAGATTCAATCAATTCAACGACTTTTCAGTTAAGAACTTCTCTCCATTAATAGGCACATTAAAAAAGGTGAAAAGAGTACAGTCCCAAACTGGGAGGAAAGAGTTACTGCATCTAAACCTAAAAATCCAGATACTCTTTCATTCAAAAAAGAAAAGACAAACAACCCAATAGAAAAATGGGTAAAACAGATGAACAAGTATGTCATAGAATACAAAATGTATAGCAGTAACAAGGAAAATTAAATGGAAATGAAGACTATAATAGATGTGAAAATACCAAGTATTAGAGAGAATGTGCTCTCTTATACATTATCGCTATGAGTGTAATTTGGTAAATCACTTTGAAAAACACTATCTTATTAGTTGAAAATTAGGTATTATCATATGAAGTTGAACAGACACATACCTTTGGCCCAGCAGTTCTACTACTAGGTTTATTTCCTGGAAACATTTGCAAGAACTGTTTATCATAGAAATACCTGGAAACCATATAGAAACACATAAACAAGAGACAAGATAATAAATTTTGATATATTTATACAATTAAATAGGATAAAAAATAAAACTGACTGCTGTGAGTCAGTTAGATATGACTCATAGTGACCCCTCTTTGGATTTCCAAGGTGGTATCTCTACGGAAGTAGATTGCCCCATCTTCCTTCTGAGGAGTGGCTGGTGGGTTTGAACCACCACCTTCTGGTTAGCAGTCAGATAGCTTAGGCACTATGCCACCAGAGCTGCTGAGATATGATACAATATTGAAAATTGATTAACATGCTGGTTAAATAAAGGAAGTCTCAGAAGACCATACATTTTATGACATTCTTCCTATAAAGATCTAAGATCAAGGACAAATAAACACTATGTTGCTTAGGTATACATTTATATGCAATACAAAAATATGTTAAAAAAAAAAAGCAAGAGTATGACTAATATAAAGTAAGTAGTGCTTAACTCTGGAAGAGACAAGGGGATGGGATGGGTGGGGAAATATCTAAAGGGAGTTAGAAGTTATGGATACATTTTAGTTATTGAGTAATGTGGTAGATGTATAGCTGTTGAATATATTATTAAAAGTATAACATATACATGTATATGTACATATGTATATATTTATATGCAAACATATGTACAATAACAGAGCATAATGAATGAACCAAGAACCAATGATGATAATGCTTTATGAAGAGATGATTTGATTAATCCAGTCCTTTGAACCTGAAGTTAATTAAAAAAAACAGGGGTGGGGGATAGGTGAGATAAAAGCTATAAGCAATCATTACACAAAACCAGAACAATAAAACACCAACAAACTCCTAAAATTGTGAAGATTTATTTTATTACTTATCAAACATAAAAATATAAAATAAGTGTTAATATGCAGAGTTGGCAAAAATGTCAATCTGCTGAGTTTTATAGTGGGCAATTTGGCAAATAAAATTTGCTTAAGAGCTGCATTTCCAAGGATTATTGGAAGGAAATATTAAAAGAATTTATCAAGAATACATCATATATTCTAGAATACTCATTGCCATTTTTAATACGGAAATATAAATCATCTAAATGTACATTTGGCTTTGTTGATTCAATTTTGGCGTATTCATCGATCAAGATAACTTATATTAAGACTGCCACTAGCAGTGCAAATTGGTATACTACTTTGAAAAACAATTAGGCATTATCTTATAAAGTTAAACAGGCATTAAACTTATGATCAAGCAATTCCACTCCTAGGTATGTATTTTTTTTGTCAATGTCTTCATCAGGAATAACAATATGTTGCTATTTCTATATTCCTAGTCTTTATTTAGGAGCTCTGGTAGCATAGTGGCTAAAGCACTTGACTGCTAACCAGAAGGCTGGCGGTTCAAACCCACCAGCCACTCCTCGGAAGGAAGGTTGGGCAATCCTACTTCCGTAGTGATACTGCCTCACTGGAAAATAAAAACAAAATACAGTTGAATGTGGGAAAAGTGATTGTATGCAACTTCTGAGACTAGGTCATAATCAACACTTCACTTAGTCCTTGTTGCTCTTTGATACTTTTTACCTTTTCTGGATCACCCTGGAGGGAACTAGTTGGCATGTAATGAACAGTTCTATAGAGAGGTCCACATGATAATGAATGAAGCCTCTGGCCAAAATCATGTGCACCTTCCTGGTATCAGACCCTGCAACCCATGTAAGCCTTCAGATGACTACAGCCTGTCCAATATTTTGACTGCAGCTTGGCAAGAGATGATAGGCCAGAACCACACAGCTAAACTATTGACCTTCAGAAAGTATGTGAGATATTAATGTAGCCCCAGGGTTACAGGTGAGGAGAGACAACTCAGGGAC
>NW_006921809.1:339573-350700 GCF_000298275.1 Orycteropus afer afer
AAGAGGGGGAGGCCTTCAATGAGATGGATTGACACGGTGGCTGTGATGATGGGCTCAAGTATAGCAGGGATTGTGGGGCTGGCACGGGATCAGGCAGTGTTTCTGTCTGCTGTGCATGGGGTCGCTATGAATCAGAAACGACTCGATGGTACTTAACAACAACAACAATAGGTCTTTTATGTTGCTAAACTTTGGTATAATTTGTTACAGAAAAATAGGTAGCTAACACACTGTCCTTAGGAGCTCTCTGGTGTGGTGGGTAAAACATTTGGCAACTAATCAGAAGATCAGCAATTCAAACCCACCAGGTGCTCAGTGGGAGGAAGATGAGGCAATCTATGTCTGAAAAGATTTATAGCTTGGAAACCTAATAGAGGTTGCTCTGAGTCGGAATCAACTGGATGGTAGTGAGTTGTTTATTTTTTAATACACTTTCCTGTGTAAATTTGAAATTGTTTTAAACTAATCACCAAATAAAAAAGCTTCCATACTTTGGAATTTTGTTTGTATAAAATAATTGATAAGAAGAGAAAGAATGATAAGATGGTATAAAAATTACCTATTTTATTAAGATGGCTTACCTCTCTATAATTTTTCTTTCAAGTTTCTAGAGATGAAAAATATAAAAGTAACTGGGCTGGCAGAAATTTTTATTTAAAAGTGAATAACCTGCTATTTTATAAGTTTACTAATAGACTGTCATTTTCATCACTTGAATAAATGGAATGTTAGCCTCATAGGAAGAAAACAGTAGAAGAAGAAAGGGAAAGTACCGCTTTAACAAATACAGATTAAGCAGGAAAATTAATTAAATTTTAAATTATAAAATTTTCTTAAGGTCTGGGACATATTTAACATACTTATCCACTCAGGTATATATACAAAAATAAGATTGGGCAATCTACTTCCATAGTGATAACATCTGGGAAACCCAAAGAGGGGTCTCTATGAGTCAGATCCAACTAGAGAGCACCAAGGTGGCACTGGTGGATATATCGATCAATAAGTAATTGATATTTAAACATAAATTTACCAACACCAATAGCACCCCCCCCCCAAAAAAAAACCTCAAGGATAAAATCTTCCAAAATATGTATCTGTAGGCTAAAAAACTACAAAACAGCAAAGAAAGAAATTAAAGAATACATAAAATTAAGAGAGATATATTATTTTTATGGATTGGAAAACATAATGTTATTAAGATGTCAGTTCTCCCTAAATTCATCTATAGGCTCAAGACAATTGCAGTCAAAACCTTACCAGTCTTTTTTTTTTTTTTTTTTTCCTAATAGATAATCATAAACTTATTCCAAAATTTACATAGAAAGACAAATTAACTTTGAAAGGAAAGAACAAATTTGGGAAGTTTACACTACTAAATTTCAAGATTAATCATAAAGTTAAGGTAATCAAGACAGTGTTGTTTTGGTGAAAAGATAGAAACTTAGAAAAATAAAGCAAAATAGAGAGTCCAGAAGAGAATCACATACATATTAAATGTATTATTGACAAAGATAAAAAGTCAAAACAAATGGGGTAGGAACAATTGGATCTTCATATATAAGAAAATGACTCTTAGCATACATTCACACATTATAGAAAAATTCACTGAAAATGAATTACAACCATACATGTAAAATGAAAAAGAACAAAATTTCTCGAAGAAATATAGATGACAATATTTGCAACCTTGGATAAAGCAAAGAGTTTTTAGCTTTAATATTAAAAGTTTAATCTACAAAAAAGAGAAGAAATATTGGATCATATCAAAAATAAAAAAAAAAATGCTTCGTGAAAGACAATGAATAGAATGGAAAGATAAGCTGTGACTCGTGGATAATATTGGCAAGTCACATTTCTGACAAAGGACATATCTAGAAAGAAAAAAAAAAAACTCATCAAGCTCAAAATATGAAAAAAATATAATAAGAAAATTGGATAGTAGGTCTGTATATTTCCTCCAAAGAACACATGTGGCTAGCAAATAAGGATGTGAAGAGGTGGTCAGCATCAAAATCATTAAGGTAATGCAAATTAACCCACAATGAGATAACAAAAACACACCTATTACAATGGTTAAAACTGAAAATATAAATTTAAAAAATTAGAAACAAACCAAAACTAACAATACTTGGTAGGATGTAAAGCAACTGTAACTATTGTGCATTGCTAGTGATAATACAAAATGTTATACTCACTTTATATGATAATTTAGCAATTAAAAAAAAAAAAAACTTAAACATTGTTTTTAGGTGCCATTGTGTTTATTTAGGGTGGTGCCATGTTGGTATGACTCACAGCAAACCTACGTACAACAGAATGAAACACTGCCTGGTCCTGCACTATCCTCACAATCCTTGGTATGTTTGAGCACATTGTTGAAGCCACTGTGGCAATCTATTCCATTGAAAGTCTTCCTGTTTTTCACTGAGCTTCTAACCAAGCACACTGTCCTTCCTCTAGACACTGGTCTCTACTGATAACATATTCAAAGTAAATTAGAGGAAGTTTCACTATCCTCACTTCTAAAGAGTATTCCAGCTATACTTTCAAGACAGATGTGTTGCTTCTTCTGGCAGTCCATGGTGTATTCAATATTCTTCACCAACACCATAATCCTAAGGCACCAATTCTTCCTTGGTCTTTCTTATTCATTGTCCACCTTTTTGCATGTATATGAGGCAACTGAAAATAATATGGCTTGAGTTTGGCACACTTTAGTCTTCAAAGTGAAACATTTGCTCTTTAACATTTTAAAGAGGTCTTATGCAACAGATTTTCCCAATGTACTGTATTGTTTGATTTCTTGAATGTTGCTTCCATGGACATTGATTGACATTGATTGTGGATACCAGTAATGAAATCCTTCATAACTTCAATCTTTTTTCCATTTAACACGATGTTACTTATTTGTCCAGTGGTGAAGATTTTTGTTTTATGTTGAGATATAATATATACTGAAGGCTTGATCTTCATCAGTGAGTGCTTAGAGTCTCCACTTTTGGCAAGCAAGGTTGTGTCATCTGCATATCACAGGTTGTTAATGAGTCTTTCTCCAATCCTGATGCCACATTCTCCTTCTTATACTCCAGACATTCAGATAATTTGCTCAGGATAACAATGAATAAGTGTGGTGAAAGATACAACCCTAACACACACCTTTTCTGATTTAAAACTGCACTGTATCCTCTTGTTCTGTTAAAATGACTGAGTCTTGGTCTACATACAGGTTTCTTATGAGAACAATTAAGTGTTGTGGAATTCCCATTCTTTGCAATGTTATCCATGGTTTGTTATGATTCACACAGTTGAATGCCTTTCATAGTCAATAAAACACAGGTACACATCTTTCTGGTATTCTTTGCTTTCAGCCAAGATCCATGTGACATCAGCAATGATATTCCTTGTTCCATATCCTCTTCTAAATCCGGCTTGAACGTCTAGCAGTTATCTATTACCTGCTGCAATTGTATTTTAATTTATATCAGCAAAATTTTACTTGTATGTGATATTAATGATACTGTTCGATAATTTGCACAATCTTTGGAATGAACACAAAATAAACATAAATCTCTCCTGTCATTTGGACAGGTAGTTGTCTTCCAAATTTCTTGGTGTAGACAAGTGACTGCTTTCAGCATTGCATTCATTTGTTGAAATATCTCCAATAGTATTCCATCAATTCTTGGAGACTTGTTTTTTCACCAATGTCTTTAGTGCAACTCAGACTTCTTTCTTCAGTTCTTGATCATATGCTAACTCCTGAAATGACTGAAGAATGACCAATACTTTTTGGTGTAAGACTCTTAAGTATTTCTTCTTCTTCTTTTGATGCTTCCTTCATCATTCAAAATTTTCCCATAGAATTCTTCAGTATTTCAATTCAAGGCATGATTTTCTTTTCTTCAGATCATTCAGCTTGAGAAATTCTAAGCATGTTCTTCCCTTTTAGTTTTCTAATTCTAGGTTTTTGCACATTTCATTATAATACTTTACTTTGTCTTCTCAAGCTGCACTTTGAAATCTTCTGTTCAGCTCTTTTACTTTATCATTTCTTCCATTATCTTCAGCTACTCTATATTCAAGAGTGAGTTTCAGAGTCTCTTCTGATATTCATTTCGGTTTTTCTTTCTTCTCTTTTTAATGACCTTTTGTTTTCTTCACGTATGATGTCTTTGTTGTCATCCCACAACCTATTTGGTCTTTGGCCATTAGTGTCAATATGTAAAATCTATTCTTGAGATGGTCTCTAAATTCAGCTGGGATTTACCCATGATCTTATTTTGGCCCTCATGGACTTGTTTTAATTTTCTTCAGCTTCAACTTGAATTTGCATATGGGCAGTTGATGGTGTATGCTACAGTAAGCCCTCGACCTATTCTAAGTGATGATATTAAGTTTACCCATTATCTCTTTCCACAGATGTACCTGATTTGATTGCTGTGTATTCTATCTGGTGAAGTCCTCATGTATACACATATCAAATTTCCCAATTAATTCACTCCTAGATATTTATTCAAGAGAAATGAAAATGTATACAAAAACTTGTTCATGAATATTTTATGGGCTTTATTAATAATTGCCAAAATTTGTAACCAGATGTCCTTCAGCTGATTAATGGGTAAATAAACTATCGTACATTCATCTAATGGAATGCTACTCTGCTCTGAAAAAAAGCATAGATTGATGTATGCAATGATACAAGTGACTCTTAAATGCATTTTATTAAGTAAAAGAAGTCAGTCACAAAAGGCTACATATTGTTTGACAGTTTCTAAAAGGTAAAACTACAAAGACAGAAAATGAATCTGTGGTTGCCAGGGGTGAGGCATAAGGAGTGGCTTATTGAAAGAGGGAAGCATAGAGAACTTTAGGGTGATTGAACTCTCTTTTGTCATTACTCTGATGGTAGAAATGTAAGTCTGTATTATCAAAAGTCATAGAACTTCACACAATAAGCACAATGACTTTCACTGTATGCAAATTTCAAAACATCAAACATGGTATAGAGGGAAAGACAAAATGGTATAAAAACTACAAAAAAAAAAAAATGGGGAAAATGCAAAAGCTTAATGTCCTACAAAACGTGATGTATTCTTTTCCATCAGCCAATCATTCAAGAGCACACCACCTCTGCTGTACAGTAAGGCATAATAGACACATAAGTGATGTGGATCTGCTTCTAAGAGTATTTCTGTCTTCAAGGCATGAATTATCCTAGAGGTGGAGTACCGACATAATATAGTAATCATTTACCAAGTTTATACCTCTTCATATAAACTACAACTATTACTTTGAGTAGCTAATACAGATCTGTAGAGCTTTTTATTCCCAAAAAAACGTTTAAGGGAAATATCTAGAGTCTGGAAATTGTATTAACAGATCAGAGCTTTAGATGTATCTAATTTTCTCTAAGCATGAAAGATACCTCTGATTAACAGCTTGCTGCTCTACTGCTAGCCCTATGGCCATGGCTAAATATACCAGTAGGATATTACTGGGAGAGAAAGCATGCAAGTGTGTTGGATAGGCTGCATATTCAAGAAGCACTGCAGAATTTCCATGGGCCATGGAGCAGAAATCTAATATAAGAATCTAATATTCTGTCATATGCATCAAGGCAGATATGTAAAACAAAATTGGCACAGCTACACAATCAATACTTCAAAATAATTTACCACTACCAAAGAGCTTTTAATATAGAGACAATATTGCTGTGTCTTGTGATGGCTCAAAAAGTTTGTTTTGAAAGGAAAATTGAATTATGTCTTTTCTCTGGCATGCCAAACATTTGATGACTCTATTATGATCTAAAATCTAGGCAGGTCATTGAATGAGCATTGGTGTTTAATAGTAGAAGCTAGTCCCAGAAAACTTCTTATATAAAGCTTATTTAATATAAATTGTTTTATTTTTCAAATTTTTGTTCACTATGGTATTTTATAGATTTGTGCTTTTAAAAATATGGCATTAGAGAGAAGATAAAAATTTATCTTATTTGAAATAAAGAACAATAAAGACAATTTACTTTTAAAAAACAAGTGTGTAATACTGTGTGTGTGAGTATGTGTGTTTGTGTCTATATATGGAAAAAATAGCAAGAGTGAAAACAAAATAAGTACTAAAAAGAACATAATTTATTATGGCCACTTAAATGCATATGAAGTTTTCAAGGCCTCTGTAGGAGTCATCTCAATTCAACTCATGGATATATATGACCCTAACTCACATATTTTTAGGTTAAGCTTGTTTTTCCTTCAGTAGTGACTATTAATAATAAATACCTATGACTTGACTATTTCTGTACCTTTATTCAACTATTCAAAAAGGATAAAATACCCATACTATGAAAACGAAGGAAAGATCACTGTATGCAAAAAGAATTAGTCTCTGGATACACAAACTAGAATGTCTAATCCTACAGCTCCACATGGGAGCTCTGGTAGCATAGTGCCTAAGGCACTTGACTGCTAACCAGAAGGCTGGCGGTTCAAACCCACCAGCCACTCCTCAGAAGGAAGGTTGGGCAATCCTACTTCCGTAGTGATAACTGCCTCGGAAACCCAAGGAGGGGTCACTAGGAGTCGGGGCCGACTCTATGGCGAATAACAACAACAACAACAGCTCCACATACGTGACCCTGGATATAACATTACATTAAAAAATACTCACTTGTTTGTTTTTTAAGTTCCTGTTGTGTTAGTGTGTATACATGTCTGAAGGAGGATATGACTGTCAAAGTCAATCCTACACACAGCGCTGGTGCAAAGATTTAAACAGCTAGGGGAATTCTCAGTAATCCTTTGACTAGTTGTTTAAAAAAAATAAGGAATAAGTTTGAAAAAAAAAAAAAAAAAAAAGTCTCATTATGAATTAAGAAGAATGCCTAAGTCTGTGTAGGAATATTGAGCCCATCATGGAAACACCAATAAAATCTATTGACATAAAATATCAGGCATACATTTTAAAACATATATCCATTCACTTTACCATTATATCTTTCTTCCAAGAATTGAACTAGTAAAAATGAGAATCGATCTTAGAATATGTAAAACTCTTGTATAAAGAAGCAAGTCAGAAATTATAAGTTAAAATTATTATAAGACCCCATACTTGGCAAATGTAGCCACAGACACACAACAGGAGGCTCCTGAATATCTATACACAGTCAGCCAGATTGGCAGGTGTGATTCACAGGAGACTTTGAGTCAACAAAAACAGCAAACAACAGCAACAAATTGAACTAACAGGGTACCAACCACATAGTATTAAATTTCTGTCTTAGGTTTAATCAATTGCCCATAACAACCACTAGTGAATGGGCTGACATAATTTTCTAAAAGGCTTGCATCTATTTTTAGTCATTCATTAAACATTTTGTTAGATTCTGGGACTCTGAATAATTAATAATGAATGATTTCTATAGAGGAAGAGAAAAAGAAAACATATGTTAAAAAATGCAAAGAGTGTAGCTACTATGATTAAAATACAAAGAAAAAATATTAAATAACTTAAAATAGTCACTATTTGCAGGCAGGTATTGTTTGAATTAAAACTAGTAATTGCAAGTAAAGGGTAGTGTAATAGCAATATAAGAATAATAAATACAAGGTCAAAATCACCATTTTTTTGTGATAAAATATTAAATTCTATAAGTACTTACCAAATACTTTATTTCACACTCATGAGAAACATATGAGAAAAACTATTTTTATCTTTATTTGACAGGAGAGGGAACTGTGGCACAGGTTGCTTGCATGAAATCCCTTACTATTAAGTGGTAGAAGAAAGATTTGTACCCAGGATGGGCTGAATATTAAGTTCACTTGCTACACCACATGATTTCAGCCATTTAAGTTTTACTCAACCAAGCTCACATCACGGATCTGGTAGATAAAAAAATACTGAAAAGAAAATAGAAGGAGTACAATTAAAACCTCATTTAAAAAACCAAAAAAACTCACTGTTGTAGAATCGTTTCTGAATCACATCATCCCCTCCCGGGGTTTCCAAGGCACTATCTCTGCAGAAGTAGATTGCCCAATCTTCCTTTCGAGGAGTGGCTGGTGGCTTTGAACCTCCAGCCTTCTGGTTAGCAGTCAAATGCCTTAGTTACTATGCCACCAGAGCTCCCAAAATCTCATAGGTTATCCTAATATTCAAACATCAAATATGAACTCTCCTAAGAGTCAATTTTAGAAAGCTAAGCAAGCTGTACAAGAATATTACTGATCATATTGTATACATTGAAAACAGTGTTTGGAAGATCTTGCTTTAAATAATGTTAACTATTAACTCTTGCTTAACGCAACTGTCAGAGTTCAAAGATAAGCAAGGGCTTCAGGGTTTTCTTTTTTATTTCTCCATCCATCTGAGTGATAAGCACTATGGATATATGTAGGGAAACAGAGAACCCCAATATATTTAGAAGTAGATGTTTCAAGTGAGAACTAAACACACAGCATAATATAAACTCTTATTAAAAACATCTTTTCGTGTTACTGAACAGTTTTCAATGAAAATTTAATTGTGAGGTTCTGGAGAAAGCATTCCTTTTGAGAAACATCCAGAAAAGAGAAGCAGAAGCACTCCTAACAAGACGAAGACTCCAAATCTGAAGCTTCACGTGAACATCTACACAAATATATCTCTGAAATAAGACAGTCCCAGAAAACACTTTGCCTTCTGCTGTAAAAAAGCCGCACTTTCAGTAGAAAAGAAGCTACTTTATACAGATAAAGGAAGTCATCTGCCTACACTATGGTCTGCATCTCAAAAATTATGCAAGAATATTACCACAGATGTCTTGATGAATTATTTTGTTAATTCTACAAAGTTTGAGTTGTTAGTTGCTGTTGAGTTGGCTTTGAATCCTGGCAACCTGATGTATAACAGAGCAAAATGTCTTCAGTCTTGTGCCATCTTCATGATTGTTCCTGGCAACCTGATGTATAACAGAGCAAAATGTCTTCAGTCTTGTGCCATCTTCATGATTGTTGGTATGTTTGATTGTTGTAGCTACTTGGTCAGTCCATATCAACTCTGAGTAGCAGTTACTCAGCATAATACAAATGTTACGCTATGTACTGCAGAAGCTCAAGTATGGGTATGACAGAGTTGCTTCTTCGAAGAATTGCCAATATTTAGAAACAGAAATCACAGAGATGCAGTGGTTCACTAAACAAAGTGTGGACAAGTTATAGGAAGAGTTTTCTTGAAGGAAATTAGTATCACTTGGATATTGAATGATAATTGGATTTTTTTCATAATGATGGGTTTATGGAGAGCTCAGAGGCATCCAGGCTGGTTTAGTTTTCTAATACTGCTCTAACAAAAATACCACAAGTAGACAGCTTTAACAAACAGGATTTATTCTCTTACAGTTCAGGAAGTTAAAAGTCTGCTTTCAAAGTGACAGCTCTATGAACTGGGTGAAAAGCCCCTCAGTCTTGGACTTCAGCTGTGCCTCTTGCTCCCTGCCCACTGGAGCTGGAGGCATATCTTCACTCAGGCAGCTGCTGGCTGCTGAGGCTGACAAACGTAAGGTCAATGAGTAAAATGGCACCAAACCAATCCAAACTCACTGCCGTAGAGTCAGATCTGACTCATAGCAACCCCTCCTTTGGTTTCCGAGGCAATATCACTACAGCATGAGTAAAGTAGAGTTGGGAACAGGAATGTAGACTCAGCTGAGTTCGTCTTGTCAGTCCAGTTTGGCTGGAGACTCATCGGTGGTCTGTGTGCATTAGAGGGAAATGATGAGAACTAATTTTAGAAAGATGTATATGGCAACTCTGAGTAGGCCAGATTAGAGGAATGAAAATAAGTCATCATGATAATCCATACAAGTGATCCTGGAGACAGAATTTGGATGGAAAAATCCTTAAACCTTGCAAATGAAGGGATATGACCATCAAATCTGAAGATATAAAGATATCTGTCACATTTGAAGCTTAAACAACTGAATAATGTTGGAGTCTTTACCCAAAGTTCTGTAGAAGTCAATTAGATAAGCTGGTTTGGTGAAGAAAGGTAAATTTTGACAATTGAACTAGAGAGCTTGGGCAACTCCATCCATCCAGTCAAAAAACACTCAAGTAGGTTTGGGAAAGAAAGTAGGACTGAGTTGGAGATTTGAGATTTATCACCAGAGACAACAATTGAAGCTGTGAAAGTAAATATATTGAGAAAGGAAAAAAAAAAAAAAAAACACTGCTGTGGAATCGGGTCCGACTCATAGTGACCCCTCCTTGGGTTTCTGAGGTGGTATCACTAAGGAAGTAGATTGCCCAAACTTCCTTCCAAGGGAAGGGGTATAGAAATTGTTCCAGGCACAGGAAAAAATTTCAGGAATATTAATATTATTTAAAGGACAGAAACAGAAGGAAAACTAGCAATTAAACATATGGAATGTCAGATAAATAGAAATAAATTCAGGATTATACCGTATAAATGGAGAAACCAGGAGGCATAAAATTTAACTTTTTCCAGTTTCAATTTATTGAATGCTCTGAACCATATTTTTTTCTGAGTTATATATTCTTAGGCTTAACCATTCTTTCCTTGAATTCCTCATCTGGAAAATGGGGATAATAAAATACCAAACTTACATTGTTGTTAAGGAAATCAAATGAATTAATACAAAGTAAAATGCTTAGAACAGTGCTTGACACACATTACCAGCTATTTTTATCATTATAATAATTTTGCTTAAAAGATGGTGAAATTGAGGCAAAGGATCAAAGAGCTAGTAAGTGACCAAAGAAGGTGTCAAGAAGGAGGTGATATTCAATAATATCAAAAGCTGAGAAAATCAGAATTAAGAAAACACAAGCAGGTTTGACGTTAACAAAACCGTTTACTATACCCAGAGATTTATTTTACCAGAGAGGTTAAAGAAAGAAGTACTTTAGGTACATAAATGTAAATTTTCAGGAAGGAAGGTTGGGCAATGTCTTCTGTAGTGATACTCTCTAGGAAACCCAAGGAGGAGTCCCTAGGAGTCAGGTCTGACTCAAGGGCACATAACAACAACAACAATCATTCATACTGAGGAAACTCATCAACTTTCCTGTTTTCCAACAAAAATACGTTTACAAATATATATATTTGTATCTGGTAGCATAG
>NW_006921809.1:354580-360387 GCF_000298275.1 Orycteropus afer afer
AACAACAACAACAGGGAGTCCTGGTGGCACAAAGTTTAACCATTCTGCAGCTAACCAAAATGTTGACATATCAGACCCACCCAGGCAAGTCCATGGGAGAAAGACTTGACGATCTGCTTCCGTAAAGATTCTAAAACCAAAAAATACCCATTGTCATTGAGTTGATTCTGACTCTAACTGTCCAATTAGACAGAGCAGAACTGCCCCACAGGCTTTCCAAAGCTGTAATCTTTATGGAAGTAACTGCCACATCTTTTTCCTGCAGTGGCTTTAGGGTTCAAACTGCGAACTTTTTGGTTAGTAGTGAGAGCTTAACCAGGTTAGTAGTGAGACCTTAACCACTGTGTGACCACGGCTGTTCCATAAAGTTTACAGCCAAGATAACCATATGTTTTACACTGCAGTTATACTCTGTCACATGAGGTTGCTTTGAATCAGAAACAGCTGACATCAAGCAACAACAAGAATAACATGCCATAGCACTTACTGCGTTATATTGCAATTAAACAATAATCTATTTGTATACATCTCAATAAACTTAAAGAAAGGAACAATGTCTTTATGGATCCATTAGTGATCACTTAGAAGTCACTCAATAAATGCCAAATAATACTGAAAAATTTAAACACAGATAATGCTTTAAGATAAAAGCAAACCTGTCACCATAGAGAAATAAGCATTTTAAAATGAATAAAACATATATAATCTATTCCTTATTCTGAAATTACTTTTTATTAACTACTTGTTTAAACCAGATTTTTAGTGTCATTATTGTGTGGAAAACTTTAGCAACAGAAATCAATAAAATCCACTTTGGAAGAAATCCACAGTATATACCATATTTTTATGCAGATGAACGCTTTTTATGTTTGTTTGTTAACCACTCCCTCCCCCAACCCTGGGAGGTATTTCCATAAGCATTGCTATGCCATTTTTTTTTTTAACATGTTGCTGTAAAAAAAAAAAAAAAAATTAGCATAGCACATTTATAAAAATACCTCCCAGGGGGAGGTAGAGGTTGACAAACAAATGTATAAGACACGTGTTATTTGTGTAAAAATATAGCAGTAGCAAGAGAGTAATTCCCCCCCCAAGGTGACATAGTGGCACGTGTAATTCCAAAAACTTGAATATGATCAGTATATTCTTAACTAGGGCTGTGTGCTGTTGAAATGCCATGACAGAACTGAAAACATATCTCCTGTCAACCTAGACCAAGGTCCCAACTGCCACAATCTGCCATAGCACAGCTTGGTGATTCTTTTTTTAATTGACTTGTAAGTCTATTACTGTTTTCAAATGAAGGGTGATTTGGCTAATTAATGATTTTGTGGGTTCTTTCTTGTTCTCTAGATGGTAATGAAAATGACTCATTCCTAATTAGTTTAAAAAGGCTAAAGGAAACTCACGTCTGGAAAGGACTGTTATAAACTTTACCAGAATGAAATCAGAGAGTTTACAAAGGATTTTGTGTAGATAGAGGGATGAGAGTAGGTTTTTTGGCAATTTAGCAAGAACATATATTGAATACATGAGGTACTAAGTGCATTGGTAGAGACTGGGAGGTATAAAAATACATGACATTGATTTAAACTTCAAGGAGCTTACAATGAACCTGAGCAGGATAAGATTAATAATTAAAAAGTTCAAAGCAATGTAAAGCAGTCTTACACATTCTTACCATCACCATCACTTCCCAGGGCTTCCCTAATAATGTCCAGATTAGTCTTCCTTCAGTTGGTTCAGTCTACTCCTTTGAACTGTTTACAAAGGAACATTCCTAAAACACAGATCACATGCTACCGTTCTACCTTAAAAACCTGCAGTTATTTGTCATTACAAGAGACTAAAACCCAGCTTTTCAGGATGGCATATAATGACCACTAGATGTTGACCACTAAGCCACTGCCATTTCTCTACATTGCATTTAAAATGCTACAACATTTGGACGTAAATCACAAAGTCTCTCTCTTGCTTGGATTTTCTTTATGCTGTTCCCTAGAATGGCCTTTCACCCATATGGTGAAGGTTTATTCTTCTTTAAAATGCATCCAGGTGTCACTTTTCTCGCCCACCCCCAAATAGAAGTAATGAGAATTAATTCAGAGTGCTTACTCTTCTTCAAGTTATAATCAACAGAATGCTAGTAAAGGTTTAACAAGCACATCTCCAAATATTAAAAGAAAAAGAAAAAAAAGCCCACATTTGTAGTTATTTCCATATCGTAAATACTCCCAAGATGTCCATTTTCAAGGTACTTATTTGACATCGGGAGCTCAGGAAGTTGAGAAGATATGCTTCAATTGGCACTCTGAGTTTGTGCAAGTTAACTAGTTATAATCCAAGAAAATTGCCTGCAAGATACAGATTATGTTGTTGTTGTAGTTAGGTGCCATCAAGGCAGTTCTTACACACAGTGACTCTATGTACAACAAAAGGAAAAACTTTCAGGTCCTTCACCATACTCACAACCCTTGCTATGTTTGAACCCGTAGTTGCAGCAACTGTGTTAATTCAGCCCATTGAGGGTCTTCCTCTTTACACTGACCCTCTACTTTACCATGCATGAAGTCCTTCTCTAGGGACTGGTCCTTCCTGATAATATGTCCAAAGCACATAAACTAAATCTCACCATCCTCTCTTCTAAGGAGCATTCCGGTTGTACTTCTTCCAAGACATGTTTGTTCTTTCTTCTGGCACTCCATGGTATATTCAAATGCATCAGTTCTTCAGTCTGCCCTATTCGTTGTCCAGCTTTCACATGCATATGAAGCTATTGAGAAAGAGAGTGGCTTCCATCAGGCATACCTCAGTCCTCAAAGTGAAATCTTTCCTTTTTAACACTTTAAACAGGTCTTTGGCAGCAGATTTTCCCAGTGCAATATGTCATTTGATTTTTTGACTTCTGCTTCCATGGATGTTGATCATGGATCCAAGTAAAATGAAACCCTGACAACATCAATCTTTTCTCCATCTATGATGATGCTGGGTATTGCTCCAGTTGTGAGGATTTTTGTTTTATGTTGAAATGTAATTGACACTGAAGTCTATAGTCTTTCATCTTCATCAGTAAGTGCTTCAAGTCCACTTCACTGTCATTAAGCAAGGTTACATCATCAATGTATCAATTGTAGAACTCTGTAATT
This sequence comes from Orycteropus afer afer, assembly GCF_000298275.1. NCBI lineage: Eukaryota > Metazoa > Chordata > Mammalia > Tubulidentata > Orycteropodidae > Orycteropus > Orycteropus afer. The sequence continues at coordinate 357,727 of NW_006921809.1, forward strand.
AAATATGATAGTACTGACTTAGTGTTAAAAAGAAAGTGCTAAAAAAAATTTAAAAATACATGCTAAATAATGTCCCAGAAAATTTCTTTTTTTTTTTTTTCATGCCTTGATATTGAGTTTTCATAATTTTTCCACCATATAATCTCTGTGAAATAACCCCATATGAATCAACTGGAGTATATTTATAACTTCTTGTTTCTTCCAACTTCTACCCATCTCCCCTCCATATGTATCTCTGGTGGTGTAGTGCCTAAGGTATTTGGTTCAAACCCACCAGCCACTCCTTGGAAGGAAGACTGGGCAATCTACTCCCGTAGAGATACCACCTTGGAAACCCAAGAAGAGGTCACTATAAGTCGGGATCAACTAGATAGCAGTGAGATACTTTGAGAGTTTTGACTTGAAAAACAGTGAGAGTTTCCTGGGCCAATATTTTGTGAAAGGATATAGGTCATTCCTTATATCCATCACCTTATTTGGAAACTTATAACATGTAAATATCATAAAATTGTTCATACCTTTTTAAAAAATCTTCTTAAATGTGGTTCTGTAAAGGAGATTCAAGTTATTTTATAAGTTGAATAAGCTTGTCATTTAGGCCACTGGCTATCAATGCATCTGCACAAAGTCCACCTAAACTTATAGCAGATTTCTAGACTTCTTTATTTTTCATTTATATCTAGATAAGGTACAAACAGATTAGAAAGGTATAAATCTATTATCTTTCTATGGATACCAGTTTAAAAAACAGAGTATTTTTTGTGCTACTAAATTAATGCATTCAATTAACTATTTCAATAAATAATTATGACTAATTACATTACTGTCAGAAAAAAAATGGTTAAGTACTTACTCTTAAATAAAAATAACTATTTCGAGTATATATCTTAACACTGTAATTTGTTTATATACATATCTCTATATAGTATATAAAATGTTTTAGTGGTTCATAGGCACTTTTGTCAACCACTTTGTAAGTTACCAATAATGATAATACTAAATATCCACCACTCTGTCAGTTGTCATACTGTAGTAGCTTGCATGTTGCTGAGATCCTGGAAATACACCACTGACATTTCAATATCAATAGGGTCACCCATGGTGAACAGGTTAAAGCTGAACTTCCAGAATAAGACAGACTAAGAAGAAAGGCCTGGCAAATGACTTGTGAATATTAGCCAATAAAAACCTTATGAATTACAATAGAACACTGTTCAACTTGTTTACTTTGAGCACACTTTCCACACAGATCAATCACTGGAGGACAAAATCATGTTTGGCAATTGAAAGGCTGTCCAGGGAGACCATCAGTAAAATCGATTAGCACAACAGCCACAATGATGGACTTGAACATGCTGGCAATTGCAAAGATGATGCAGGTCCTGCCAACATTTTGTTCTGTTGTATATAAGGTCACCATGGGTTGAAGTACACTCAATAGCAGCTATGTATGTATCACTTTGTGACAGTAGAAATGAATTATTCAATAGAAGGTTTAAAAAATAAAATTGAAAAAGATCTCACTAAGTATAGAACAAAAAAGAGAGAAAAAAACAGAATAAAAAGATAAAATTAGAACACTATTTTAGATGTTCAAAATCTGAGTAAAAAATATAACGAAAAAGTATAGAGAAAAATAGAAAGGAGAAAGCCCACATGGGACTCAAAGATGGGACTCGAATGAGTAACCTATCTGCCACTTCAGGAACTAGAAAAAGAAGAGGAAATTAACCTAGTGTAGCAAATAGAAAGGAAGTACTAAAGATCAGAGGAACAATCAATGAACTAGAACACAGGGAAATAGAGAAAAGCAATGAAACCAAAAGCTAGTTTTCTGAGGACTTCTTCAAAGGCTGCTTTACCAGTTTTAATTGATTTCATATGTACCTGGAAACGACCATTTTAGGGCATCTCCTTACAAATTAGAAATATATTAGTTTTGTTTATAATGCCCATATCATACATGTTTTTACATTTTCTGCATGATTATTTGTTTGCATTTATTGATTGCAAAAGTTGTGACATTAGGAAATTTTTGTCCACTTTTGTTCATCTTTGGGTTCCAGCATTAGCACAGTTCCTCGCCAATAAATTTTAAGAAATATTTCTGAAGAGATGAGGGAACTTCTGATAAGATGGTGGACTACGCAGACGAGCTCGACCCTCTTCAACAAAGACAAGAGAAACCAATTGACAGAGATACAGAAGATAATCCTGGAGCACTGAGCTTTGAAAGGACATATACAGAAGTGGACTAGACACCAATTAGTGGAAAAACCTGAATGAAAACAGGACCTAAGAATAGGCTCCACTTGCCAAGGACAGCAGGGACATGTGGGAGGCTGACAATGGGAAAGGAGTCAGGTGGTGAGTGTATAAGTGATGCCAAGTAATGAATAGAGGAGCACAGCACAGTACCCTGCTTATGTAGATAACACCCAAACAAAACAAAGAAAACAAAAATCATGGGCAAGTCACTCCAACATGCAATCACTAATGAAACATAAACACAAAAACTTCACAATGCCTCAGAGACAACAGAGGATCACAGTCCACATAAAGAAGCAAGATAAAGCCGAGACACAAGGGACAAGGATACAGACTGAAAACACATCCCTGAGGAAGACACAGCATTGGAACTCCCTGATAATTCAAACAATC
>NW_006921809.1:360817-362642 GCF_000298275.1 Orycteropus afer afer
GATGAAAGATGAGAATATATCCATTCAAGAAGTTCAACAAACTCCAAACAGGATAGACCCCAAAAGAAAATCATCAAGACATACCATCACCAACGTCACTAAAACCAAAGATAAAGAAAGAATCCTGAAAGCAGCATGGGAAAAACTAAAAGTTACCTACAAGGGGCAACCAATAAGACTAAGCTCAGATTTCTCAGCAGAAACCATGCAGGCAATAAGACAATGGGATGACATATATGAAACTCTGAAAGAGAAAAATTTCCAACCAGGAATGATATACCCAGCAAAATTGTCTCTCAAATATGATGGTGAAATTGGACATTTCCAGATAAGCAGAAATTAAGGGAATTTGTCAAAACCAGACCAATCTTACAAGAGATGCTAAAGAGAGTCCTTTGAACAGAGAACCAACAACAGCCAACAACAACTGACCATTAACACACATGATGACATAACCCAAAAAACAACCCAATTATAGAAGTATCCAAAGTAAATAAGCCTACAAGATTGTAAGCAGGGAACCAGAGACATCAATTGACAAACAAGGACAACTACAAACCAAAAAGAGGAAAAAACTTGTGTAGTTACAGAACTTCAGAATGGTAGGGAAGTCAAGATAACTACAAGATAGAACAAACTGTCTAAACTTGGGTAGAATATTGTAAATCACAGGGTAACCTCAAAGAAAAATGATAAACCTTCACATCAAAATAAAAAAGAGGACCAGCACAAATATTTGTTGTTGCTGTATGTGCCATTGAGTCAAACACAACTCATAGCAACCTTTCCTGGGGTTTCCGAGGCAGTATCACTACGGAAGTAGATTGCCCAACTCTCCTTCTGAGGAGTGGTTGGTAAATTTGAAACGCCAGCCTTAGGCACTATGCTACCAGAGCTCCCACACAAATATTTAGGAAATACTAAAAGAATAGCAACAAAGGAAGTGATAACACAATTCATAGACAAAATGAGCTCAGCACAGAAAATTATATGGAACAAAGAAATCAGGAACACCACGAAAAAGCCCATAACAAAATGACAGCAACAAAGTCATGCTTATCAATAATTACATATCTGACAAGGGACTTATCTCTGAAATTTATAGAAAGCTCCAACACCTCAACAACAAAAAGATTAACAATCCAATTTAAAAATGGGCAGAAGACATGATTAGACACTTCACCAAAGAAGATATTCACGTGGCCAGCAAATACATGAAGAAATGCTCACAATCATTAGCCATCAGAAAGATGGAAATTAAAACAACAATGAGATACTATCTCACCCCAGCACTAATGGCAAAGTTCAACAAGACAGAAAATAACAAATGCTGGCAAGGATGTGAAGTGATTAGCACTCTCACACACTGCTGGTGGACTGTCGAATGATATAACCACTGTGGAAAACAGTATGGTGATTCCTTAAAAAGTTGGAATTAGAAACACATTTGGTCCAGCAATCCCATTACTAGGTAGATATCTTAAAGAAGTGAGAGACAAGACAAGAACAGATAATGTGCATACCCATGTTCATCACAACACTATTTACAATAGCAAAAAGATGGAAACAACCTACATGCCCATCAACAGAAGAATGGATAATCAAACTACGGTACATACAAGAATGGAATACTACGCAACCCTAAAAAATAACATAGAATCTGGAAAATATTGCCTAACATGGATGAACTTGGAGGACAATATGCTGAATGAAATACAAATATAGTATTAGCTCATTATTGTAAAAAGTCAAGAAAAGGTTTAGATATGGAAGGGAATTTCTTTATTGGTTACCAGGGGTCGGAGGGGAGGGGAGAGAATACTGC
>NW_006921809.1:362742-363508 GCF_000298275.1 Orycteropus afer afer
TTTATGTATTTCACTATACATAAATTATATTTCAATAAAATGCATTTTTTTAAAAAGATATATTTCTGAAAAAAATCAATCAATAAATTTATGGGTTGCTTAAATGTAGATAGATAGGTTGGTAAATGTTTGTATGCAGTAACATTGAGAACTGAATACAGAAAGCATACATTGCCCTGTGTAATACAATGAAAATAAACAGTGGAGAGTGCAAGAGAGCTGGTATCTCAGGTGGAATTAAAGAGGAACAGAGGGAGAAAGAGAGAGAGGGAGTGAGAGAATAAGAAAGAAAGGGAAGGAGAAGGGAGAGAGAGAAAGAAAAAGATAAGAGATTGTATATATATTTTTAGCATATCGTTCTAATTGGTTAGGTACTATCTTATAAAATAATTTTGATTTTACCCTTTTTTTAATGGTAAATAACAACTCATTCCAAGCTGCACATATTGAATACTAAAACATCTATTTTCAATAATAATATCATACACAATTTTTTTCTTTATTCTCTTGTTTTTCTCCATTTTTGTCTAAGCAGGTTAAGATGAGATAGAGAGGAAAAAACTTATTTATTTATTTATGTCATCATGCAACAATGAACTCTCTGAAGGAATATTTTGGGAAGTCTTGGAGTTTAATGAAAAAAGTAACAACTAGTCATTAGGAGTCCTGGATTTCAATTCAACTTTTGGCATTAATTAGCTCAGCAGCCTTGGGAAAATCTCCATTGTGCTCAGACTCTTCAACCATAAAATGGTAAGAGGACGGG
>NW_006921809.1:364138-372103 GCF_000298275.1 Orycteropus afer afer
TGGAATCTGTTATGAGCAGCTAAGTAATTGAAGGGGAATTAACTCTGGGTGTGGTCTGCTTCCAATGTATAAGGAGATATTTGAGAAAGCTCTGTAGCTTTTTGGCACATTTTATATCCTGTATTTGGCAAGTCTGCATCCCCAGTTCCTAGACTTGAGCCAGTGGCCTACCTCATTGCTTAGTAATCTTGGCATTGTTGCCTTCACAGCCCGTGAGCCAACAATCTGCCATTTTACCTGTCAGTCTTGGATTCTTAACCCTCAGCATCCAGCCACTGTGTGAATCAAGAGAAGCCTTCAGCTTGCTCCAGTGGGCTGGAAGGCAGAGCTGATGCTCAAAGTAAAGGGTCCTCCCCCCAGCATGTAGAGCTGGCACTCTGACCTCAGATTTCTAGCCTAGTCTTCCCCTAGAGTCAACACTCTAAATTCAGACTTCTAACCTAAACTGTAAGCAAATAACTTTCTGCTTGTTAAAGTCATCCATTTGTGGTATTTCTGGTATAGCAGCACTGGAGAACAAAGACACACCTTATTAGCAGACAGCTGATTGTATTGGGTTTGAGCTGTAAATCAGTTTGTCTTCCTAGAAGAAAATTTTACCTCTTGCTTCACAAAGGAAATAGAGAGCAAGTGACAAAAACTTTTAATTTCCTATTGTATCAACTGTAGATTAACCTGTTCCAATTCCTATTCTTCCCTTTTTATCTCCTATCTCAGTGGTGATGTCTTTTCCCCTGACCAAGCTTGCCTATCCACTTGTGCTCTGTATTCCATGTTCTCCTAATTGATCAGTCATCTTGCTGTTATAGTCATCAGCCCTTCATCTTGTATTTACCAGGGCTTCAAACCAATTCAGTCATGGCCAAAGTGGTGAAATCACTATAGATCAGAATTTTCAAAATGTGGAGGTACCAAAATGATAACAAGAATGAGAAAAATTATGGTTTGAACCACTGAAATAGGATACTCAAAGCAGCGTCAGGAGTCCTTTCCTGAGCCTAGTGCAGGAGATTGGATTATTGCCAGAACTGTGGAAAGAGACACACATTCAAGGCAGCATGGTTACCATAACCTTTGAGGAAGGCACCATTGTTTTCAATTTTGTTTGTCAAGAAATTTGATTGCTTTGCAATGCACAAGCTGCCCTTGATTTTTAAGGAGAGTGAATTTCTAGTGAGGTGTTGACTTGTAATTTTTCCTATTCCAGTTATTGTTCCAGTACATCCATATTTTTAAAATCTGGGTCTGTTCTGGTTTTTGTTGGCCATGACTTTACTGGGAAGAACCAGTTTGAAGCCCAGTATCTACTTTTTCCCTCCATGCTGGCTCCCTCTAATTAGTATGAAAAATATTTTAAAGTGTTGACCACTAAAATAGTGGCTTCAGTTGAAGATACTTATTCCCTAGTCATGGTCTTTTCAGTCACCTCATATGCATGTAAAAAGTGGGCAATGATCAAAGAAAACAGAATAAAAATTGATGCATTCAAATTGTGGTGTTGGTGAAGAATGTTGAATATACCATAGACTGACAGAGGAACAGACAAATCAGTTAGAAGAAAAACAACCAGAATGTTCCTTAGAAGTGAGGATAGCGAAACTTTTGCTCACTTATGTTGGACACGTCATCTAAAAGACCAGTCACTGGAAAAGGACATCATGCTTTTTATTCTGGTTACCTATGCTGCTCTAAAAGAAATATACCACAAATGGGATGGCTTTAACAGATAGGAGTTCATTCTCTTACAGTTTTAGAGGCTAGAAGTCCAAATTCAAAGTGCCAGGCTCTAAAGGTTGGTTGAAAGAACCTCGACCTTGGGCTTCAGTTCTGCCTCCTGCTCCCAGCCCACTGAAGCTAGAAGCATCTCTTCACTCAGGCAGCTGCTGGCTGCTGAGGCTGACAAACCCAAGGTTGACCAGTAAAAAGACACAGTCCCAAACCAAACGGTAGGCCACTAATTCAAGTCCATTGAAAGTCCCAATATCGTAGAGCATGGAAGGCTGCTGAATGAAGACTCAATTACATGGGGGGGGGGGTGTTCAAGCATGCCAAAAAGCTGGAGACCTTCCTCAGAGTTGCTTCTTATATACCAGAAGCAGACCACATCCCTAAAGCAGCTACTCAGCTGCTCCAATAGATTCCACGATGGAGTTAATTACCAATCTCACCATGGGGAATAACTACATCCAGCTGCCCATACACTCAACCAGGCCCAGCCAAGCTGACACACAAACTTAACTACCACACTTGTTAAAGTAGAGAAAACAAGGGAAGTCCTCAATGAGATGAATTGACACAATAGCCAAAACAATGGACTCAAACAATGGACTTCAATGACTATGAAGATTGTGTAACATTTCATTCTGTTATACATAAGGTCACCATGAATCAGAGCCAAGCCATCTCTAATCTTCCTACAAAGTTAAGTTTTTGGAAAGAAAGATAAATTGTCACTAGTTCACTTTGAAACAAACTATCATTGGGTTTCTGTCCCCATCATATGCCCAAATCTATCCTCATTTACTTCAATAATCTACATTACTTGCTACATCCAATAGGCAATAGTCTCTGCTTATATTGCTTAACCTTTCAGAAACGCCTGACAATTTGAGCAATGCATACCTCACGGTGCCTCCTTCTCACTTGATTATGGAAACAGCATCTTCTCCTGGTTTTCCTCCAACTCTCTTGCCCGGTTCCTATCTATAGTTTCCATTTTCCCTGCTCATGCCACAAATATCAATTCTATAACTTCTCCTTTTGTCTTTCTTACTTTTTTAAATCATTGTTAACACTCTCCTTATGTACTTCCATTCAAGTCCATGATAGTGACTCATAAGTCTATATATCCACCAGCTATACCCCTCTGACCCTGCCAAATACTCACCTATCTATTGGATGTATCCTCTTATATTTCTTATGGTCACTTCAAAACAAAACAGCAAATATTATCAGTGCCTTCAGTGCCTTACTAGATCTTCTCTTACCAACTCCCATTTACAGTTTCCATGCACCACCCTCACAAAGATATTCTTTCAATTCCCAGTGCCTGTGACTGTTTTTTGTAGGATGTGGGCCCTGAGAATCCTTGAGACACTTTGCCCACAGATGGAAAGAGTTAGACATCTCTGGGAGTTGACCCTGTACCTCATCTCCACAGTTGTTAAACAATGAATATGAAGTCAGTAATATAAAAGCCTAGCTCTATTGCCTCAGATTAGTATTCCTTTAAGGGATAATCATCCAGAAATTCCCTGCAGTACCTTCCCTCTGGTGTGAGAGAGGAGGAGCAGGTATCATTATTCAGAAACTGAGATTAGAGAGATCAAACAGACGTTTTCCCAACTTTGCCTCAGACCATAGCACATATGCTGTTATGTTACGGGGAATGATTTTCAGTGCCTGAATTAAGACACAAGGATTAGTTTGGATACCACAAGAAATCTAAATCCTTGTCTCCCTAAACCAAGACAATCTTTTCTAAATTATTTGCATTTCAAGCAGATGTTCTCCATTTTAGCTCAACTACTCTGTCTCCCCCACATTATTAAAAAAAATGGAATATGGCAAGAAAAAGGCAAAAGAACATATGTAGATGTCCACTCTTCTGTACCTCACAACCATTTCACAATTTAAATGAACATCTACTATGAGTCAGGCTTGGTGCTAGATACTGAGAGTACCATGGTAAGCCAAGATCCCTGCCTTTGTGATATTTAGTCCACTGTCTGAACAACTAGAGTTGTTCTGAACGGTTCTCCTTTTAACAAGATCCAAATCTCCAATGATTCATGTTTCCTGAAAGCAACAATATTAAATATTAAAAAAAGAGTAAATTATTTCTGATAGCCTTTTATAAACATGATGCAGTATGACATCCTGAGCTTCACTTATCACTTTAGTAATAAGTTCTTAGTTTAAAACTAAGAAGTTTTAAAGATATGATACATTCCATTATTGCGTTCCCATAATCCCACTCCGTGTATTTACCATGAACAAAAAGAAAAGAATCATAACTGTGACAGAGATCAACAATTATTCTCTTAGTATACCATAATTAGATCTACATATTCCCTTTTTAATTTTCTCAGTGCTTATTCAGAAACAACTGTTTCAGTCACAGTAATTATCATTGACCTTGATATGATCCTCCCTTAAAGTATGTTATACCTGAAGCATCAATTACTCAAAATTACCAAATTCCCAAAGCAATCAAAAGGTAAACAACCAAAGAAAATAATCCATTGAATCATATAACGCAACAGACCCTTGTACAGAAATGCAAATATGCTTTTCCTTGGCTGCTAAAGACTGTAATTTATTTGAAATTTTGAGCTCAGAATGAACATCTACATTACCGTAATGTAAGCACATTATTGGTAAGCACCCAGCATGTACCAGACTAGGTTTATATTTATACAGCTCAAAATGTGTAGATAATTGCTGTCTTGCTAATTTGATCAGTGTAGATAACCGTATTAACTGGACTGACAAATATTCCTTTCCCTGATCTAAATGACCAAATTAAACAGACTGAAACTAGTCTACTTTGTTAGTTCAGCCCTCAGCATCTATAGTACATGTTTACAAGATGAGATAGTAAAAAATATCAGCACTACTAAAACAACAAAAACGGGACTTTCTCAAAATATAACCATGGCCTTCACATACCTATGACTACTTAATCATACCTTTGGCAATGGGAGGCTTGAATCTGTTATCCATGCAGTTCAGGTCACAGGGTACTTGTTTTCATCATCTAATGGTATTTTGGATTCAATTATATAATTAAGTGTCTCAGTTTTGTATATCCTCTGAAAGTAAGTGCCTTGGTTGCCACCATTCTAGAATAATTCAGGAAATAAGATCGCCCAGTTCATCAAATTTGTGGCTAGGAGGAAACATAAAATTCTTCAATTATTTCCATAGTAATACATGGGAACATTTAAAGGTAAATATTTTTTCCAAAAAATTCCAGTATTTGCTTTAAATACACTTAACCATCACGAAGGTAAAGCATATATGGCACAAGTTAAGTCTGTCAGATACCCAGACTTAAAATCCATAATGAAAATAATGTTGCCTTTCTTAAGACTCTGGAGCTCTGGTGGCTCAGTGCCTAAAGCATTTGACTGCTAACCAGAAGGCCGGCGAGTCAAACCCACCAGCCACCCTGTGGAAGAATGACTGGGCAATCTACTTCCATAAAGATTTAACTCTTCAGAAACCCAAAGGGGGTTGCTGTAAGTCAGAATTGACTCGAAGGCAGTGATTTTTTCCCCATAAGATACTGAAGATTAAAAGATGGATTTCTCCTTTAATATAAATTATTATAATTCTGCAAGTATTTTTCCAAAAGAAAGTCAAGTGCTTGTGTAAAAAGCAAACATACACTCATATGTGCTCTCTTAATGCCATAGAAAATCATCTTTTAAAATGAATAATTTATATAAATTTAAGTGTTCAAAATATATTTTTAAAAGATGAGATGGAGAACAAAATTTTAATGTCTAAATGCTCCCATATTTAGAGCCAATTCTGAGAATGTACCATAATAGAAGTGACTGGATTAAAATGAAGCTTATTTCAAGAAACTGAAGTTAATGGACAAGTTTTAAATGTCCACAGCTATTACTGTACAAAAATTCACATAGCATTATCAAGTTTTTGCCTTTTTCTAGTAATCTATCATCTATTGGAATAATCACAATAAATATCTGTGCAATCAATCTAAATTGATTAAAGAAGTATAAACCTTACTATTTGCAGTTGCTTATCTACTAACTTATCTAGATCCAACAGTAATTCATATCATAAAAATGCCAAAAAGGAAAGATAATCCAGAAATAATACATCTTAAGAATATTAACATTAGAATTAAATATTGCTATTGAAAATAATACCATTTAAAAATAGCATCAAAAAATACAAAGTACTTAGGGATAAATCTGACAAAATAGTTGAAGACTTACGCACTGAAAATGACAAAATATCCTAGTGATAAAGTAGAGAAAATGGAACTAAATAGATATGTGGTGTTCTTGAGTAGAAGTATTCAATATCGTTAAACTGTCAATTTTCCCAACATTGTTCTACAAATGTAATGCAGCTCCAGTCAAAACTCTAACAGGCTCTTTTTTTGTAAAAATTGACAAGTTGATTCTAAAATTCATATGGGAATGAAAATGACCTATAATAGCCCAAGCCATTTGAAAGAGAAGAACCAAAGTTGAGGGCTAACACTATCTGATTTCAAAAATTACTATAAAGCTACATTAAGATGGTGTGGTTTTACCCTCAAGACAGACAGACAAATCAATAGAACAGAATAGACAATCCAGAATATACCCATCTACATATAGCATTACTCTGAGTTGGAATCGTTTAACAACAATGGGGTTATATATGGACAAAGTTTCTGGGTGACACAAATAGTTAAACACTCAACTACTAGGGTTATCAGTTCACAATCACACAGAGATGACTCAAAAGACAGACCTGGCAATTTGCTTCCAAAAGGTCACAGTCTTGAAAACACTCTAAGAGCAGTTCTACTGGGCACATGTAGGGTTCCCATGGGTTGGAATCAACTCAATGTCAACTAACAACATATGTGAACAACTGAATTTTGACAAAGGAACAAAGGTGATGCGGTAGATAATGGATAGCCTTTGCAACTTACAGTGCTAGAACAATTAGATATCCTCAGGTGAAAAAATGAAAATAAACTTGGGCCCATATACTATACTACAAAATTTCTAGAAGAAAATACAGGAGAAAAATTATTATAACCTTAGTTAGCAAAGTAACATTGGATACAACATGAAAAGCCAAATCAACCCAACAAAAAATTGATCAATTGAACTTAATCAAAGTTAATTTTTTCTGCTTTTCAAAAGACATTGTAAAAAGAATAAAAGACAAGCTAAAATCTGAGGGAGAGTGTTGACAAAGGATATATCTAACAAAGGACACAGATCTAGAATATATAAGAAATTCTCAAGGCCCAGCATGAAGTAAACAATCAAACTTACAAAATGAACAAAAATGTTGAACAGACATTAAGCATGCAAATAAGCACATGAAAACATGCTCACCATCACTTGTCGTTAGGGAAATGAAAATTAAAAACACACTATCACTTCACATCTACCGGTAAAATTAAAAAGACTGAACACAAGTATTGGTGAGGATGCAGGAAAACTGGAACTCTCATCCACAACCAGTGAAAATGTAAAATGGCAAAATACTTTGGAAAACAGGCAGGTTCTTAATCATTAAACATATACCCATTATACGACCCAGTCATTCCAGTCTTTGCCATTATGCAAAATAAATAAATAAGTTCGTACAAAGACTTGTTCATGAACATTCATAGTAGCTTTGTTTGCAATAGCCCTCAACCGGAAACAATACAAATGTCTATCAACAGATGAATTGATAAACCAACTATGGCATATCAATACAATTAAACACTATTCAGTGAAAAAACTGCATCAATTATTTATATATGCAACATCATGTGTGAATCTCAAAATAATTATGTTAAGTGAAAGAAGACAGACAGAAGATTGCATACCACATGATTCAATTGATATAAAATACTAGGAAATATAAACTAATGTATGGTGACAGGACACAGATCAGTGTTTGCTTTAGGAGATGGGGGGAAGGGAACCGTAGGAAGAGATTACAAAGGAATGCAAAAAATCTTTTTGGGAGATGGATATGTTCAATATATTACTATAATATTGGTTTACTTGGTGTGTTATATATCCAAACTTATGAAATTGGACCCTTGAAACATTTCCAGTTAATTCCACTTCAAATTGTTGTTGTTGTTGTTAAGTGCTATCGAGTTGTTTCCGACTCATAGCGACCCCATGCACAGCAGAACAAAACACTGACCGATCACACGCCAGCCCCACAATCCCTGCTATACTTGAGCCCATCATTGCAGCCACC
>NW_006921809.1:375505-380390 GCF_000298275.1 Orycteropus afer afer
TGGGAAGAAGGATGGGTCCATCCACTTCTATAAAAACAAGCCACTGAAAACCGCATGAATAGCAGTGGTTCAGCTTACCCAGTCATATTTTTTATTTGGTTTCTAACGTCTGTTCTATATTGGTTGTTTTCTGTCAATAGCTCACTCCCACAGTCCATCCACATGCTCACTATCAGAAATCTCAGTCCCCAGTCTTTCATTTTTTCTTCTTCTAGATCTGACCAACCAGCCTAGTCATTCAACATGGCTCATGAATCCATATGTAGTTTTAACTTGGACCACTCTCTTCCCAAAACAAGCATAACTACCATTAGGATGGTTTTCTGTCACCACTGCCTTTCAAGTCATGCTTGAGCAGGGCTATCATGCAGCAGTAGTCCATTTTCAGCTTGACTCATTATACTGAGCCAAGCCATACTTGAATTAAAGTTGAACATTTTTTTCTTTTTTCACCTCGTGATGAAGCTGAGATAACGATGCATCTAACAGTGAAGGACGACATGGGGTTGTGAGCCACTTGTTCAAATAGATATCCTGTGCCCTCTGGCCTTCCTCCTATTCCTTCACAGATCATATGAACTCTTGCTGCCCCACCCCTAATGTTGTAAAGTGATTAGTGTGAGGTAACCCAACTCAGGATGGACATTACTGGAAATATTGTCATTCGATATCTCATAATCAGATGCTCTGTATCTACCAAGGCCTAATAGAAGCCCAGGAGCTTTTACGTTGAATAACATATGTAGTTCTGTGCTGTAAAAGATATGATGATATGGCTGTACTCTGATAGTCTAGGGGTCTGTTTTGATTCTCCAGGTAGAGTTTGGCATAAACTTCACATGACATAAACTTTTCTATGGTTACCTCCAATACTATAGTCTACAGGGTAGTATAGTGCAAGGGCCAGGGAAGTTTGCACCACAACCTGATCCGCTACAGGGTCTTTTCTTCTCTTAGTCTCAAGAAATCAAATTAAAAGTATGACTTTCTTTACTAATCAGTAAATGGATCAAAGCAGTACTCCCAAATATGAGATCAAGCTGCCTCCAGAACTGAAAATGGTCTAACAGTGATTGTATTTCCTCAGTAGTAGTGGAGGAGAGGGATAAGATGTGATAATTTATCTTTACATTGAAGAGTATGTCTCTGCCTACTTCAGACTACTGGATTGCTAACAATTTCACTGTTAGGCCCATGCATTTTCATAGGATATATCGCACACCCACTACAGCACATATGCTGGAGAAAAATATACTTTTCACTTCTCATATGGTCCAATATGATGTTCTGAGGATCAGTCAGACAGTTCATGCCCCTTTTGACTATATTATGACAGAATGCAAAGGAGTTAGCGTAGTTTTGGGACCATAAATAGAATATTGTTGCCTGTTCCTCAATTATATGAACTTTTTCTGGGCCAAGGATGGAAAAAAATGGATTCTCTAAATCAGTGAGCCAAGAATTTTGACAAATACCTTCAACATGTAAACTTTTTTTCCCTGGGTAGAGACTTCACATCTATCATATCATCAGATTATCAAGTTTCCCAAGAATCACTGCTGTAAGAGAAGTACCCTTATATTGCCCATTACCAGTAAGTGTTATTAAAGCTTTACATTTTTCCTGACATTATAAAAGTGTCAGAGAAACAAATCATGGGTCAGGCAATGAAATATGTTTATGTATATCTGCTTTACACATTCTCTGCACTCTCTCCTGGTGGTCTTCTATTTGTCTGGCTCCTGCTAACTATCAGTCTCCATTGTGAGTTACTCTATGTTGTTGTTGTTGTTGTTATGTGCCGTCGAGTCAGCCCTGACTCATAGCAACCCCTCCTTGGGTTTCCGAGGCAGTATCACTACGGAAGTAGGATTGCCCAACCTTCCTTCCGAGAAGTGGCTAGAGGGTTTGAACCGCCAGCCTTCTGGTTAGCAGTCAAGTGCCTTAGCCACTACACTACCACAGCTCTCTATAGTCATGTTTAAACATTAATGTTACATGCTCTGACTTATCAGGGTAAATTTCTCTAAGCTCAGCCCTGCAATAACCAGTTACTTTCTAATGACACACAAAAATACATTTACCTGGTATTCTTCTATCCAATAAATTCCAGAAATAAGTAACTAAATGCTTGCTGAAAATTTCTAACTAAAATATCCCACTGGGTATTCAATTCATCATGTACACAATGGGACTTATCACTCTTTTACCCTCCTTCTCTCCTCTAACTTCATTGCCCCACTACTCCTCTTCTGGTATCCCCAATCACAGTAGACAGCATTGCTGTTCAAAAACTTGCCAATGTCAGAAGTCTAAAAATTATCCCAGATGACTCTTTATTACTGATTACCTTATGCGGTCAGTGTAACCGCTGAACAGTCCATCTTCTAAAAATACAAGTTAATTATTAAATTAAACATTTCAGTAACAGTGCTGTAGCTCCAATAACTATAAATATCTCCCTGAGTCAATATTTCTTTTAATTTCCCTCTGATATACCTTCTCCTTCAAACTATCCTCCAAACTGCTTCTAGAAAGAAGTTTCTAAAATGCAAATATATCACTCTTCTTTCTTAAAATCCCCATATATTTCAGTATAAAATTCAAACACCTCACGAGATATACAAATCTTCTAAATCATATCATTCTCTTGCTGCATCCTCATTCTTGGCTACAGCTTAACTAAAACATGGGAACTTCACTAAATGGATCTTACAGTGTTATGCATTGGCATCTTCGTACAACCTTCCAGTCTCCTTTTGAAACCATGTCCCCATCCTCTTCTTCATAGTTCACTGTTATTTGACCTCCAACACTCAGCTCAAGGGTTTTCTCTCCTGGGAAGCCTTTCCTAACATATCAACGGAATTTGTTTGTCACTCTTTGAAAACATTCTGCACCCACCTCTGTAGTACTTAACATACTCTGCTATTATTGCTTTCAACATCCTTCTATAGATGACAAGACAAGCATTTTATTACACAGGCCTTCATGTAACAAGTATCCAATCAATACCAATAATGTATTCTTCTCAAAATCTGTTCTAACAAAAATAATGTAAATCTAACTTTCTTCATATATTAGAAAACTCTTCCAGAACTCATACTCATCTGCCAACACTCTCTACAATGAAATGTAAAGAGAAATGTAATAGAATACATTCAATTTCAGTGACTCTGATCAATCAATTT
Organism: Orycteropus afer afer; assembly: GCF_000298275.1. NCBI lineage: Eukaryota > Metazoa > Chordata > Mammalia > Tubulidentata > Orycteropodidae > Orycteropus > Orycteropus afer. The sequence continues at coordinate 378,697 of NW_006921809.1, forward strand.
ATATTATTTCCATCTCATAAGTTTCCCATAAATTTGCTCTACAGACTCTTGGAAGCTATGTTATAGACTGATTTTTTTCCAAAAAAAAAAAAAGGATGTTGTAAATTCTAATCTCTATACCTACATGAAGAAGAACAGACTATCAGGATTGGAGAAAGACTCATTAACAACCTGCAATATATAGATGACACAATCTTCCTTGCTGCAAGTGAAGACTTGAAGCATGTACTGATGAAGATCAATGACTACAGTCTTCAGTATAGATTACACTTCAGCATAAAGAAAACAAAAATTCTCACAACTTGACCAATAAACCACATTATGATAAATGGAGAAGAGATCAAAGTTGTCAGGGACACTTGGATCCACAATCAACACCCATAGAAGGCTACGAAAGACCTCTTTAGAGGGCTACAAAAAAAGATGTCATTTTGAAGGCTAAGGTACATATAACCTAAACCATGGTATTTTCAACCACCTCACATGCACGTGAAAGCCGGGCACTGAATAAGGAAGACCAAGAAGAGTTGCTGCCAGTGGTAGTTAAGGTTTTGTGTCAACTTGGCTGGGCCTGGTTTTGAGTGGCTGGGCAGCTGGTTATAGTTATTTCCCATGATGACATTGGCAATCAACTCCATGGTGGAATCTGCCACAATCAGCTGAGTAGCTGCCTTAGGGATGTGGTCTGCTTCCAGCATATAAGGAGAAGCTTTGGAAATGGGCTGCAGCTTTTTGGCACACTTGGCTCCTCCATGTAGCTGAGTCTTCATTTAGCAGCCTGCCATGTTTCCTGCCAATCTTGGGACTGTCTTTGGACTTGAACTAGTGGCCTGCTGTGTTGTGTGGTAATACTGGAATTGTGCCAGTTTATCTGTCAATCTTGGCCTTATTAGCCTCAGTAGCCAGCAGCTGCCTGAGTAAAGAGACACTTCTAGCTCCAACGGACCAGGAGCAAGAGGTAGAGCTGAAGCTCAAGGTCGAGGGGGAGAGTAGCCCCTAGAGCTTGGCACTTTGAACTCAGACTTCTGGCCTCCAAAATTATAAAATAATAAATTCCTGTTTGTTTAAAGCCATCCATTTGTGGTATTTTCTGTTAGAGCGGCACTACAGGTGTAGCATAGTGCCTAAGGCATTTGACTGCTAACCAGAAGGCTGGTGGTTCAAACCCAACAGCCACTCCTCAGAAGAAAGGTTGGGCAATCTACTTCTATAATGATGCTGCCTCAGAAACCCAAGGAGGGGTCACTATGAGTAGGATCTGAGTCCGTGGCAGTGCATAGCAAGGCATAGAGGTAACCAAAACAATGCCTTTGAATTGTGTTGGTGAAGAATACTGAAAATACCATGGACTGCCAGAAGAATGAACAAATCTTTCCCAGAAGAAGTGCAGCTGGAATGATCCTTGGAAGCAAGAGTGGCCAAACTTCATCTCACCTACTTTATTCATGTTGTCAGAAGGGTCCAGTCCCTGGAGAAGACTATCATGCTTGGTAGAGGGTCAGCAAAAATGGGAAGACTTCAATGAGATAGACTGACACATTGGCTGTAAGAATGGGCTCAAACACAACAGGGATTGTGAGGGTGAGGCAGGACCAGCCACCATCTGTTGTACACACGGGGGCGATCAGTTGGAGCCAACTCAAAAGCACCTAACAACAACAACATATCTATGGTTATAAAACCATTTTGTAATG
>NW_006921809.1:380820-382149 GCF_000298275.1 Orycteropus afer afer
TTAATATAGGGAGTGCTTTAATCCAGTCTCATTTGATACATAAAAAGAGTAGATTAAATAAGGAACAAAGCAAGCAGAGATGGGCAAAGATATATGCCAAATCGTATGAAGATTGCTGAAGAACAGAAGCTCCAAAGAGAGATAAGGACCTTCTTGAAAATCCACAAAGATAGAAAGCCTTCCCCTAAAGCCAGCACCCTGAATTGAGACTTACAGTTTCCTAAACTGTAAAAAAAATAATAAATTTCTATTTGTTAAAGCCACCCATTTGTGGCATTTCTGTTATAGCAGCACTAGGTGACTAAGACAACCTACTACAAAATATAGTTGTTATGTGCTGTCAAATCAGATCTGAATCATAACAACCCTATATATAACAAATGAAACACTGTCTGGTCCTGTGCCATACCTACAATGGTAGATATGTTTGAGTTCATTGTTGTAGCCACTGTGTCAATCCACCTCATTGAAGTTCTTCATTTTTGCTCATGCTGTGCTTTACAAAGCGTGATGTCCTTCTTCAGGGACTTAAAAAAAAAAAGAAGAAGAAGAAAGAAACAAACTCACTGCTCCCAAGTCAGTTCCAATTCATTGTGACCCCCATTGAGTTTCCAAGGTTATAAATCTTCCTCTAATCCCATTGCTATATTCATCATCACATAGTCCAGTTTCTTAGATTATTTCCCAGCATACATTGAGTAAGTTTAAAGAAATGATACAACTCTGCTACACCCATTTCTAATTTTAACCTATGGAAGCTGATTGTCGCATCTTTTCTCCATAGAGCTCAAACCACAGCCCTTTGCTTAGCAGTCAAATGCCCTATAACCACTACACCACTAGAGTTGTTTTCTCCAGGATCTGGTTGCTCCTAATAATGTGTTCCAAGTAGGCAAGACAGTTTCACCATCTTTGCTTTTAGAAAGTCTTTTGGCTGTAATTCTTCCAAGACAGATTTACTCATTCCCTTGGCAGAGTATGGTGTATTCAATATTCTTTTCCAACACCATAACTGATATACGTCAGTTCCTGTACAGTCTTCCTTTCATTGTCCAGCTCTCACATGCATATGAGGGAACTGAAAATACCATGGTTTGGATTAAAAAAAAAAAAACACTGCAATCAACTCATAGTGACCCCATCATGTTTCCAAGACTGTAAATCTTTACAGAATTAGGTTGCTTCATCTTCTTTATGTGGAGTGGCTGGTGGGTTTGAACCACCAACCTTCTGATTAGCAGACAAATAACTTATGCACTGCACCATGAGAACTCCTTATGGCTTTGATGAGGTGCATGTTAGTCGGCAAAGTAACATGTTTGCTTTTTA
>NW_006921809.1:382344-383931 GCF_000298275.1 Orycteropus afer afer
TTTTTTTTATGTTGACATGTAATACATGTGGAAACTGTAGTCTTTAATCTGTCAGTAAGTACTTCAAGACCTCTTCACTTTGAGCAAGCAAGGTTTTGTTATCTGCATATCACAGGTGTTAATGAGTCTTCCTCTAATCCCATTGCCACTTTCATCATCACATTATCCAGTTTCTTAGATTATTTCCCCAGCATACACTGGATTAAGTGTAAAGAAAGGATACAACTCTGCTGCATCCCTTTCTAATTTTAACCTATGCAGTATCCCCTTTTTCTCTTGGAACAATTGCCTTTTGGTCTATGTAAAGGTTCTGCGTGAGCACAATTAAATGTTCTAGAATTTGAATTCTTCACAATATTATTCATAATTTGTTATGATTCGTGCAGTTGAATACTTTTGTGTAGTCAACAAAGCTCAGGTACATATCTTTCTGGTATTCTCTGCTTTCACCAAGATCCATCTGACATCAGTAATGATATCCCTCATTCCATGTCCTCATCAGAATGTGGCTTGAATTTCTGGCAATTCCCTATTGATATTTGGCTGTAGCTATTTTTGAATCATTCTTAGGGCATTTTTGCTTGCATGTAATATTGATATTATTAATCTCCACCTTCCTTTGAATCACATTTCTTTGGAAGGGGCACGAATATGGATCTCTTCCTGTCAGTTAGTCAGGTAGCTTCCAAATTTCTTGGCATAGACAAGTAAGTACTTCCAGCATTGTATCTGTCTGTTGAAGCATCTCAATTGCCATTTCAACAACTCCTGTAGCCTTGTTTTTGGCTAATGGCTTCAGTGAAGCTTGGAATTTTTCTTTCAGCCCTATAATTTCTTTTCTTTTCTTCTTTTTTTAAATTGTGATTTGGGTGCAAATTTACAAAGCAGATTCCTTTTACTCTCAACAGTTCATGCACATTTGATTTCAAAATCCCTATTACAATCCCTAACCATAGAAAACTTGGAGTTCCAGTAAGATGGTGGGATAGGCAAAAAGACTGCACAGACCCTCTTTGACAAAGAAAAGGGGAACCAATTAAAACAGATACAGAAGATAATCCTGGATCCCTGAGCTTTAAAAGGAAGGATATAGAAGTGGACTAAACTCCAACCAGCAGAAGAATTTGCATGAAAAGAAGATATAAGGAGATGCAGTCCAGCAGTGATCCTGACTGCACAGACAGCTTGGATATTGCTGAGTGGTGTTAGGACCTAAGAATTAACCTAAAAAGCAGCCCTGCTTACAAGGGAGTGCATAGAAGACTGCTCTGGTGGCTAGTGAATAAAAGGGGAAGCAGTGAACAGGAAGGCAGACTGAGCTGTGGACTTTTGCCTGTCCAGAGGGTTCAGCCATTTTGAATGTTTACAAGTGGTTTGACCATTTCAGATATTTAAAATGACAGCATTCTCCCAGATTCCAAGGACTTTAGAATAGGCTCCACTTGCTGGGAACCACAAGGACATTCTGGATGCCAACAACTGGAAAGATGTGACATTCCCCTTGTTACTCTTATACCCCACAACTTCTTGGTGAACAGAGATGTGGCCATCCCTCACTCCTACCCACCTTCTAGGCCAGCAGGAATT
>NW_006921809.1:384461-386375 GCF_000298275.1 Orycteropus afer afer
AAACAAGGGAGCAGGATACAGACCCAGAACACATTCCTGAGGAAGATGCAGCATTGGAATTCTCTGATAAGGAATTCAAAAGAATTATATTTAGATATCTTCAACGGATGGAGAGACAGAACAAGGAAAACACAGACAAAACCATAGAAGAATTTTGGAAGAAAATACAAGAACAAAATGACAAAATAAATGAAAAACTAGAAATGATTCTAAATCTACAGATAGAAATCCAGAAGATCAATACTAAATTGTAAGAAATAGATAACAGATTGAAAGGGCAAAGAAATAAATTAATGCAATGGAAGACAGAATTAACAACACTGAAGACAAATACCTGAATACTTCTTTGGAAAAGGATCAATCAGTAAAATGATCAAAGCAAAATGAAGAAAGCCTAAGGTTCATGTGGGATACCATCAGAAGGAATAAGCTACGTGCCATTGGAATTCCAGAATAGGAAGAGAAAAATAAAACCACTGAGAAAATTATACAAGGTTTGTTGGAAGAGAGCTTCCCTGATATGATGAAAGATGAGAATACATCCACTCAGGAAGTCCAATGAACCCCAAACAGGATAGACCCCAAAAGGAAATCATGAAGACATATCAGCATTAAACTCACCAAAACCAAAGACAAAGAAAGAATACTGAAAGGAACACAGGAAAAACAAAAATTTACTTACAAAGGACAACCAGTAAGAACCAACCTTACAAGAGATACTAACAGGAGTTCTTTGAACAAAGAACCAAAAATAGCAAACTATAACCAACCATTAATACACGAGATGACATAATCAAGAAACCACAGCTATGGACATAAACAAAGTAAAATAAGATTACAAGATTGTAAACAGGGAACCAGAGACATCAGTTGGCAAATGAGGACAACTACAAACCAAAAACAGGGAAAATACTGTGTAGCTACAGAACTTCTAAATGGTGAGAAACTCAAAAAAGTTGCAAGATAGAATAGACTGTTGTAAACTTGGGGACAAAATTATTAATCACAGGGTAACCTCAAAGAAAAATGATAAACCTTCACATCACAACAAAAAAGAGGACAAGCACAAATTTACAGCAAATACTAAAACAACAGCAACAGAGGAAATGATAACACAATTCACAAACATAATGATCTCAGCACAGAAAATAATATGGAACAAAGAAACTAGGGACACCATGAAAAAAACATGTAACAAAATAACAGCAACTAGTTTACAGTTGTCAATAATTACATTGAATGTTAATGGATTAAATGCACCAATCAAGAGATGGAGCGTTGCAGATTGGATAAGAAAAACAAAACGCATCAATATGCTGTCTACAAGAGATGCACCTTAGAGACAAAGACAAAAATAGACTAAAAAATCAAAGGTTGGAAAAAGATATATCAAGTAAATGGGAACTGTAAAAGAACAAGAGTGGCAATATTAATTTCTGATCAAATTGACTTTAAGACAAAAACAACCATAAGAAACAAGGAAGGACATTATATAATGATTAAAGGATCAATTGAAGAAGAAGATATAATCATAATAAATATCAATGGACCCAATAAATGAGGCCCAAAATACATAAATCAGACTTTAAAGGAATTGAAAAGGCAAATAGATGACTCCAGGGTCATAGTTGGAGACTATAATACACCATCTTCAACAAAATCCTAGCCAATAGACCCCAACAACATATCAAGGAAATCATTCATTATGACCAAGGAGGGATCAACTTTAGAAAAAGAATCAACATCATCCACCACATAAATAAAACAAAGAAATCTAATTGAGAGATTTAGCATTATGGCAGGATACAAGATCAACATCCAAATATCAGTGGGATTCCTCTACACCAGCAAAGAGATTGCTGAAAAATAAATGTTGTTGTTGTTATTTGCGGTCGAGTCAGCCCTGACTCATAG
>NW_006921809.1:387463-388209 GCF_000298275.1 Orycteropus afer afer
TCTCTAGAATTTATAGAAAACCCCAAAACCTCAATAAAAAAAAGACAAATAATCCAATTTAAAAATAGGCAGAAGACATGAATAAACACTTCACCAAAGAGCTTATTAAGGCAACCAAGGAAAGGTTTATATGTGGAAGGAAACTTTCTTTGTTGTTTACCGGGGTGGGAGAGGAAAGGATGGAACACTGCCAAAAAACAAATAAAATAATTGACCCATGTCACTTTAGTTTTGTGTATTTCACTGTACATAAATTATATTTCAATAAAATATATTTAAAAAAAGGCACCACTGATGAAATCTCTGAGATTTACTCTCAAATTTTGTTGTTTATATATACATAGGCTTGATTTACCTTATCTACAAAGACAAAATATTTTCAGTTTCTACTAACAGACCATGAAATCCTAACTGAATTAAACACCAAGGGAAATAATAAAAGCTCATATGACTGAAAAGTTAGAAATATGATTCACTTCAAGTGAGATTTATTTCAAGTTTAGTAAGCAGGAATCCAATCCAGCTTCTCAAATTCTAAAATCATGACTGAGATGTAGTTGGACTACCCCAATTCACATAATAGTACTATTATCAAGAGGAAGGATGAATAAATATGTTGTTGTTGTTGTTGTTATGTGCTGTCGAGTCAAAGCCGACTCATAGCGACCCCTCCTTGGGTTTCCGAGGCAGTATCACTATGGAAGTAGGATTGCCCAACCTTCCTTCTGAGGAGTGGCTGGTGGGTT